>NC_134400.1:60581386-60880221 GCF_050003625.1 Haematobia irritans
CTAGAGCATGTAATTGCCGCGAAAACCATGTATTTTTTTTTACTTTTTTACAGGGAAAAAAGTATTTTTATAGGTTAAATATAGACATGTCCAGAACCATTACATGACCATAAAGACCATTTACATTTTTTTCGTGACCATTTAATTTTTTAACATGTTTGCAGCGACAAGAATTTTATAAAAACATTGAGCAGGTACACCCGATTTTAATTTTGCGCGTCAGTCGTGTGTTGATTGTTTCTTGGAATGGACGGAGAATACGGAATTTTTGTGTTTTGTGTTAATTTATTTATTCAGAAATGGCACGTGGTTTTATGTGAATACAAAAAAGTAAAGCGTAATTGAAAAAAATGTACCTGGTTTTTGTTCTGCATTTTGATATATGGTATAATTTATTTTTATTTGCAGTTACATGATGTCTGCGTTTGTACATTTGATGTGCACGATGTAAATATGGAATAATTACTTATTGTTGAAATTGAAATAAAATAGAGTGTTTAAAAATATATGATGTTTGCTTGAACGGCATTATAAATACAAATAAACAATGAATTGGTTTATAAATAAATAAAAACAAACAAATAAAGTTAATTTTGAGTTTTCTTTTCTCAAGTGGCGTCCTTTTTTCGACGATGAAAAAAGTCTTTTCATAAAGATCACAACATTTTAGGTTGTGACCATGTTCTTTTAACTAGGAGAAAAACATTTTTAATGAATACCATAACATTTTAAATCGTGACCATTGTCTTTTCATTTAAACAAAATTCTTTTTATCAATATAATAACATTTTAGATGAGGACAATTACATTTTTCTTAGAACCATGTTCACTGAGCCAACATGGTTGCAGGTTAAAATGTTACATGGTCGCCGCAAAAATAGCTCCTATCATATTATTTTGCTCTTCGAATATGATTGTGACAATCATGTTTCTTCTCTGCGTGTATAGAGAAAAAACGAAACTTATTTACTTGAAATTTGCACGTAACGGGTGGTTACAAAATTAAAACGGGGTACCTACTTTTTTGATATTTGAATGGGGAGTTCGGCTTCCCCAATTTTGTTTAAAGAATAGTAATCATTCTACACTTTTCCGATTTAGATAGGTTATGAAATTAACCCCCATTTTCATAAAGCTCTGTTAGTGTTCCGTTAACTAACCAACTTTTAATCCGTATTATGGACGAAGCTGTCACCTTGCCTATATATTCCATATGCCAGTTAGGAAGTTAACTGACGAAAATTTTTCAGTTAAAGTTAACCGGAGAGAAGATATTTGAAATTTACTTTCTGTTAACTGGCAGTTAAAGTTTAACGGAGCTACATGAAAATTACCGTAATACAGGGTACCTGATTTTTCTGCTCAGGGAAACTGACCTCCCGTTTTCTCGATTTTTATTTGTAAAGAATAGTGAAAATATATTTAGTTTTAGTTCAAATTTACGGAGAATCTGAGGAGAGTTAATGAAATCATTACACCCTAATAAATTGGTTCTGTAACATATAACCCAAAGACATTCTTGAAGCATACATATTTTCAGGATTGGTCCAAACAATATATTGTTTGTATTGTTCAAACATTTTATGTTTCACCTTAGACAGATACTGGTGGAAAAAAATTGTGTATATATCAATGGATTGAATAGTCTAAGTGAGCCTGAATCTTAATCGGGCTGCCACTTTAACCTTTGTATATATATATTTTTTAAGACGCCAATTGGTTACTTCCATTCTTTTACTTGCAGTATACTCTCTAGGTCTCTCTTTCTAAAAAAAAATTCAAAAAATTTTCCAGTTAACATGAAATTGGCGGTGAAGTTGTTTAAGAACTTTTCAACACTTACACTGGTAGAAAAAGTTTCGTTATATTAATGAAATGTGTCATTAAAATTGAGCCAATGAAATAAATTCGTTAATATAACGAAATTTTTCGTTACCATAATGAATATTCTGTTAGTCAACGAAAATTTTCGTACTATTAACGAATAATTTCATTGTCTTAATGAAAATGTTTCGTTATAACAATAAAAAATTTTCGTTGGCTCAATTTTAATGAAATTTTCTTTGTGTGTACATTCTTCGATTTAAGAACACATTGTTATTTTTGGACGATGAAAATGCAACATTTTTGTAGCATACTTTTCGAGAAAATAACATGGTTGCAACAAACATGTTGCATGTTCAAAAATAACATTTAATTCTTGAAACACGCACGCAAAGAAAATACCGTTTGGAAAACGTGTACCGAAAAGGGGTTTCTTTTGTTAGAGTTTTTTCAATTGCTTCGAAAATTTTAAACTTTTATCACCAAAAAAATTCGTTTGTTACAAAATTTTTATTTTTTCAATAAAAAAAGTTATTTTTGAAACAACATAGTCCATTTCGTTTATATCAAGCACTGTTCTTTTCTGACTTTAAGTCTTTTGTAAGACACATTTTACAGTTCATACACTGGTAGAAAAATGTTTCGTATTATTAACGAACGGGCTTCGTTGATTATTTTTCGTTAATATTACGAAATTTTTCGTTATAAGAACGAAAGCGATCGTTAATACAACGAAATCAATCGTTAAAAGACAATTTTGTGTTTTCGTTTATCGTTATATTAATGAAACATGTTTCGTTAATATTACGAACATTAACTTCGTAATTTTTCCAACAATTAGTATAAAAAATTTTTCCAAGATGAAATTATTAAAATCATTTGCAAATTCATAGCCCTTAAAACAGTCGTTTTATATACTCCGATATGGATCGTTAAAAAATAAATGTTAAATTGTTAATTTCGTCATATTAATGAAATACGTTCATTAATAATACGAATGTGAGTTTGAGTATTTCTGCCCAGTGCTGCCGCTACTACTTCAATCGAAGTATTTTGCTTCATTTTTACAAAATTTACTTCGTCACTCCTTCTTCCAAAAATCTGCTTCACTTTTTGTTCTGCTTCAAATTTTAAAATTTCTCCCCATATTACCTAATTGTTTTTCTTATTCCTTTAATTACGATGAACATAGTGGTTTTAATCATTGAATTACTAACCGATGTGGACCAATTTTTGCATAGTTTTTAGAGATCATATACTTACACCATATACATACACCATGTACCAAATTTCAGCCGGATCGGGTGAAATAGGCTTCTCTTAGAAGCTCCGCAAGCCAAATCGGCGGATCGGTTTATATGGGGGCTATATAATTATGGACCGATGTGGACCAATTTTCGCATGGTTGTGAAAGATCATATGCTGACACCACGTACCAAATTTCAGCCGGAAATTTGCTTCTCTTAGAGTCCCCGCAAGCCAAATTTAGGGGTCCGTTTATATGGGGGCTATGCGTAAAAGTGGACCGATATGGCCCATTTGCAATACCATTCGACCTACATCAATAACAACTACTTGTGCCGAGTTTCAAGTCGATAGCTTCTTTCGTTCGGAAGTTAGCGTGATATCAACAGACGGACGGACATGCTCAGATCGACTCAGAATTTCACCACGACCCAGAATATATACTTTATGGGGTCTTAGAGCAATATTTCGATGTGTTACAAACGGAATGACAAAGCTAATATACCCCCATCCTATGGAGGAGGGTATAATAAAATGAATTCTATTGTTTTGTTTTCAAAAATGTATGCTACTTCAATTTTATTCAATCTACTTACAAACGGTAAAAAGTTCAACAGAAGACTTGTCTGCTGGGCAAACATTAACAACATTTACGTTCTTTTCGCTAAAGAGTGCACAGGCTCATTACAGTTTCGTTGTGAATTATAAACATAGATGGGTGAGGTGAGTCAAATTGGTGTCTTTTGTATATTTGCAAGCAATTTAGTGTACATTTTTAATCTTTAGTGAAAATGCCCCGGGGAAGTGAACTTTCAGATGAAGAAGGCGGAACAATTACCGTAATGAACCGTAGTTGCAGAAAAATTGGATAAATGGACACGGCGATACTATTATCTTTTTTTGATCTTAGAAATAAGAGGCCTTTTTTCTTAAGTGAAAGCCACAATATATGATTATTAAATTACTTAATTTATCAGTAAATATTACTTCCTACTGTATATTAATCATATTTCAAAGATCTTAACAAAAAAATCACTACCAATGACTACTCTCAAATGCACTAATTGATTGGGTTTCATTAATATAACGTTTGTGTTCATTTATACAACGTTCGCCTTTCATTCATACAACGAAAAAAATGGGTTCATACAATGAATGATTTTCATTCATACAACGAATAATATTCGTTAATACAACGAAAAGGCTATGTAATAGTAACGTAATTATTCGTTAATACTACGAAATGTATTACATAAAGGGTTTCGTAAATATAACGTAAAATTACGTTGTTATAACGAAATGCCACGTTGGCTGACTTTTAATGAAGAATTTCGTTAATATAACGTAGAAATTCATCGTATTAACCAGTGTAGTAAAAATTGTATGTAAATTGTATGGTCCGCGGTTCGATTCTCCGGCGAAAGGTAAAACTTAAAAAAATTTATAAAATCGAATAATTTCTTCTAGATTGTTTGTATTACAAAAAAGGTGCTAAGAACTAAAAAAAAACTCGTGGAAGTGAGAAAGATGTGAGGGAAAATGCAATTAGCCAGAAAAGGTTTTGTTTTGAGTTAGTGTTTATGAAATTGTTTTTACATCCTGGAAAAGAATAAACGTTTATCACAAAAAGTATATACTCTTCTTCCAAATAAACTTCCTTACAGCGAAAAGCAAATGAGAAACGAACTTTGTTTGTATAAAATTTCGTTTAGGAGGAATTATTTTTTTGCGTGTGTTTGGGGTGATAATCATTAGCGTAGCTAGGCAATTTTCCTAGGGGCGGCTGTAGCCCCCCTAGCTAAAAATTTATAGACTGAATTTACAGGTTCAATTAATGTTTTATTTCATAAAAATGTTTTATTTCATAAAAATGTTTTATTTCATAAAAATGAAATGAAAACAAGTATATACGGCCGTAAGTTCGGACAGGCCGAAGCTTATGTACCCTCCACCATGGATTGCGTAGAAACTTCTACTGAAGACTGTCATCCACAATCGAATTACTTGGGTTGCGGTAATACTTGCCGATGGCAAGGTATCTTAAAACTTCCTAACACCGTAATATACACCACATAGTCCATACGTGGTATATATTAAACTAAAAAAGGCCGATTAAATACGTATATAATTAAGTTTAAAGTTTCTATAGAAATAAAATTTTGACAAAATAAAATTTTGACAACATTTTCTATAGCAGTAAAATTTGGAAAAAAATTTCTATAGAAATAAAATTTGGATAAAATTTTTTATAGAAATAAAATTCTGACAAAATTTTCTATAGAAATAAAATTTTGACAAAATTTTCTATAGAAATAAAAATTTGACAAAATGTTCTATAGAAATAAAATTTTTCTATAGAAATAAAATCTTGACAAAATTTTCTATAGAAATAACAATTCTTTTCTATAAAAATAAAATTTTTGTAGATTATTATTGGCTCGAGTGGCAACCATGATTATGAACCGATAAGGACCAATTTTTGTGTGATTGGGGATCGGCTATATATAACTATAGACCGATATAGACCAATTTTGGCATGGGTATTAGCGGCCTTATACTAACACCACGTTGCAAATTTCAGCCGGATCGGATGAATTTTGCTCCTCTAAGAGGCTCCGGAGATCAAATCTGGGGAACGGTTTATATGGGGGCTATATAATTATGGACCGATATGGACCAATTCTTGCGTGTTTGTTGGAGACCACACTCTAACACCACGTTCCAAATTTCAACCGGATCGGATGAATTTTGCTCCTCCAAGAGGCTCCGGAGGACAAATCTGGGGATCGATTTATATGGGGGGCTATATATAATTATGGACCGATATGGACCAATTCTTGCATGGTTGTTAGAGATCATATACTAACACCACGTACCCAATTTCAACCGGATCGGATGAATTTTGCTCCTCTAAGAGGCTCCGGAGGTCAAATCTGGGGATCGGTTTATATGGGGGCTATATATAATTATGGGCCGATGTGGACCAATTTTTGCATGGTCATTAGAGACCATATACTAACACCATGTACCAAATTTCAGCCGGATCGGATGAAATTTGGTTCTCTTAGAGGCTCCGCAAGCCAAATCGGGGGAACGGTTTATATGGGGGCTATATGTAATTATGAACCGATATGGACCAATTTTTGCATGGTTGTTAGAGACCATGTACCAAATTTCAGCCGGAGCGGATGAAATTTGGTTCTTTTGAAGGCTCCGCAAGCCAAATAGGGGGATCAGTTTATATGGGGGCTATACGTAAAAGTGGACCGATATGGACCAATTTCTACATGGTTGTTAGAGACCATATACTAACACCATGTACCAAATTTCAGCTGGATCGGATGAATTTGCTTCTCTTAGAGCAATCGCAAGCCAAATTTGGGGGTCCGTTTATATGGGGGCTATTCGTAAAAGTGGACCGATATCCGACCTACATCAATAACAACCACTTGTGCCAAGTTTCAAGTCGATAGCTTGTTTCGTTCGGAAGTTAGCGTGATTTCAACAGACGGACGGACATGCTTAGATCGACTCAGAATTTCACCACGACCCAGAATATATATACTTTATGGGGTCTTAGAGCAATATTTCGATGTGTTACAAATGGAATGACAAAGTTAATATACCCCCATCCTATGGTGGAGGGTATAAAAATAGATATCAAAATAACTCGACAATTAATTTATGTAAAGCTAAAGCTAAACTAAAAGTAGTTCTATACTTTAAAAGCACTTCCAAAAATGTCCTCACAAAGCAGTTAATTATTAATTATTTGAACTACACAGGAAGTTTTTTTTACTTAATTTTTTTCATATTGTAATGCGTAACAAATTATTCAAATTTTACCACATTATAGAAAAAATCGATACTTTTTGAAAATATTCGAGGGAAAACGTTTCAAACAAGCGTTAGAATACGTTAAAAATCATAAAAAATATAAAAATTAATTGTTTGGGAAAATATCACAACATTTTTTAATTCACATTCAAAACACTGAAATCGGATCACACCTTAAAAAGTGATGCAAATTCATTGCAACGGCTGTTGAAACGGTGGACATTCGTTCTATGACAATTTCATATTACATTCATCGCTTCTCCGCCAATTTTGCACCACTTCCGGACCCAAAAAGAATATTTTCACTTCTTTTTTGACGACGCTTATTTGCAGCATTATTAAGATATTTGTGAAAAAATAGTTTTAATATCAATTACTATTTTTAATTAAATTGACTAAACTAGACTAAACAAAATAATAAAGAAGCTTCAGTTATTCAAATAAATCATAAGTTCAACCACAGCTTTATTTCATAAATATCAGACTTCAAACATTGCCATCGGCAACTGCTACCACAACCCAAGTAATTCGATTGTGATTGAAAGTCTTTAGCGGAACTTTGTGCGGTTGTATAAACTTGTTTAATTTTTATAAAAATTTTGATTCTTTACACTTCTATCCCAGCAAAAACTAGGTAACCACATCTCATTACAATTGGCATTACCAGGAGCACATCTGTCATTACACGTTGCATTACATTGCGGTGAGTTATAATGACTAACTTTCCAAATATTCTAAAATTCTAGACTTCATCATATCAATACTAAGATTAGTGTCAACTAGATGATAGATTGAATTAAAAATAATACACATCCTACGAATAGGCTCCACAGAAGCATAATTCGAACGTTGAAAACCAATGTAAAGAAACTGGTAATTCCTAGATGCCCTAAAAGGAACATTTATCCTAATCCTAGATATCAATTCCGAACATGGAATATCCCCACTAAATAACCTACACGGATGAAAAAGACTGTTTTTCATATGTTTGGCTATAAACATTATATTTTTGGAACACAAATTTTTAAACACAATATTTTTGAGTGCAAGCATATAATGTTCATAAACTAGCATAACATGTTTGGGACATATATGTTAATATGTTAGAACATATTATGTTTGGGAAATATGCTTGGATGCAAACATATATTAATTTAGAAATAGCCTATAAACATATATGTGTTTAGTAGCTTGGAGCGCTATTTAACAGGGAGCGATATTGAATTAAGTTGGTGGTTGTTGCTTGTTATTACAAAATTAACATTTATTTTTCCTTGGGCAATTGATCAGCTACTTCTTTGATCCTTACAAACTGTGTGGTCCGCTGTTCGAATCCCCGTCCGGCAAAAGGTAAAATTAAAATAAAAAAAATCATAAAATTGAATAATTTCTTCTACAATGTTTGTATTACAGAAATAGGTGCTAAGAACTAAAAAATCTCGTGGAAGTGAGAAAGATGTGAGGGAATATACAATTAGGCAGAAACAAAATTTTGAGCATTCAGGTCGAAAACCTATATTGTTAGCACCTATATTACCTGTTTGTTTTCATAATTCATTATGATTGTAAATATATAAATAAATAAATAAAATTTTGAGCACTATATTGAAGCAAAATGCTTCCAAACATATTATATGTTCACATAATAACATATTGTTTTTTGGAAGACAACATTATTGAATTTGGATGCAAAAATACAAAATGTTTGGAACTTAGACTACCCAAACATATATTGTTTAGACCAATATGCTTTCAAACATATTATGTATTGGAAGAGATCAAACATATAAATGTTTGGGCAATACCCAAAAATGTATATGCTTGAAGCAAAATATGTTTGGGAGTATATGTTACAGAAGCGATTTTTCGTTTATATCAAACATTTCGTTTATATCAAACACTGTTCCTTTCTGACTTTATGTCTTTAATAAGACACATTTTTCAGTTCAAAATTTAATATAGTACAATGTAATGTTGAACATTTTTTCGGAATTTTCCGAACATATCTGGAAAATATGTTAAAAAAAAAAAAAAAAACTTTGGTCGAAGCAGGGATCGAACCCACGACCATTGGCATGCAAGTCAGACGTAGCAACCACTGCTCCACGGTGCCAAACTAACTGTTTGTTTCTGTTAAATAAACTTTGTTTATTCGGCTCGTGGGCGCCGCAAGCTATGCTATATAAATATAACTTATATGAATAATTATCTATTGATGGCCATAACAGGTACATAGCTCAGTGGTTAGTGTGTTGGCTTACAAAGTGCATGGTCCGCAGTTCGATTCTCCGTCCAGGCGAAAGGTAAAAAAAAATTTAAAAATTTATAAAATCGTATAATTTTTTCTACATTGTTGGTATTACAGGAAAAGGTGTTAAGAACTAAAAAACCTCGTGTATGTGAGAAAGATGTGAGGGAAAATGCAATTAGCAAGAAAACAATGTTTTTTTTTTTTTTTTTTTTGAGTTAGTCTTTATGAAATTGTTTTTACATCCTGGAAAAGAATAAACGTTTATCACAAAAAGTATATACTTTTCTTCCAAATACACTTCCTTACAGCGAAAAGCAAATGAGAGACGAACTTTGTTTGTCTAAAATTTCGTTTGGGAGGAAAGAATTATGTTTTTGCGTGTATTTAGATGATTTATTAGATTTTTTGTTTATTTATACAATATTCGTTTCTATTCAAGTAGTGCTCCTATTACAGTATTACTCGCCATATATTGATCCATTGTAATCGGCGATAGAAGCCAATATTTTCGAGATCTGGTTCTCTGAGACAATAAGTGGCTATTTTGCAAATTTTGGTGTATCTACGAATAAGTGATTACATATTAGGTCATTATATGCTCTAATAGCACTACTTATTTCAAGGCCGAAAGTATGCCTGGGGAGAAGTACTTTCCTCCTAGGACATGCGTATGTAAATGTAATCCGGAGCGATGCGAATTAATAAGTGGTTATTAATTTTTAAATAGGCTTACATACAAGATTACCGAGCAATGAGAGTTGTTGCTGGGATCGTAAGTTCGTATTTAAAAAAAAAATTAATTTATGGGAATTTTATCTAAATATGAATGAACCGATATGCCTGATATTTTTCAAATCCAAGAGGTGTTGCAATGTATAACCCTATGCTAAATTTGAATAATATCACTTAATACCTGAGGATATTGTAAAAAGTTTCTTGATAATTTCACATGAGAGCTTTATCTAAATCCGATGCGATATGAACGATATTTTACAAAGGTATCTTATATAAATTCTGGGTCACATCACTTATTAGGTGAGAGAAATATGATTATATCATATTGTCTGATGTTTTTTCATCAAAATCAATAATGTACACGTAGGAACTATGCTTGATTTTATACGTACAAAATTAGCATTCCAATAAAATTGAGACCATTATTAAAAAGAGGAAATCGCTCAACTAGTGTGAGCAAATCGGCCAATATATTTATGTGAAAGTTAAATCTAAATCTGAATTAAATTGGTTCATACCGCCAGAAAAAATTTTATTTTAGTTCAGTTAGTTAGTTGATATTGGTTAAATTTTGCCAAATATGAGAAAATTTTTCTTATTTTAATTATTTTTTTGCTTACTTCACCCAAAACAAAGTTTACTTGGATCCAAAGATTTTGACCTTCCCTTAAGGATTTTGGTATTGATTCCGAGCGAAAGATGCGGCTTCTTTAAAATAAAGACATTTTTTACGGACCTCCCTGGCTTTAAATTTAGGATCAATAAAATTAAAATTGGATACATATCTCATTCATAGAAAAGGAAAATTTGTCTTACTTCAAAGATCTACAACTTCAGCAGAGAGACGCAAAATTTCAAGATTTGTGTCCTAAATTTAATGAAAGAAACTTTTGAAGCAAGGATTATAAACTTTCTTTTAATAAAAATGTCATTATTTTAAAGAATTTTGTCCTTAACATTGCGTAAATTTCGAGTCCTAAACTTTAAGTTGCATAATCTTCCATATTAGGTCAATATTTTTTTCAGTGTTTAATGACGTGAACTAAAAATGAGAAAAAAAAGTGTTGTACAAATAAAGTACACAACTGTACTAAATATGAAAATAGTTCATATTTTCCTAAATTGTGTGGAGTTTGCTGAGTTACTAAGTTCCACAGTTTTTTATTACAAAATATGAAATTTTATTAATAATAAAAAAATTATTATTTTTAATAAAATTCAATTTGACAATAATTGTTAACTTATTGTTGCAATTACTAAAATATTTTAGTTAAAATTTTTTAATATAAACTTAAATTTTTCTTTCATGGTGAACTGAAAAAAATATTTACGTGATATTGAAGATTACGCAACCTAAATTTTAGGATGGGACATTTACAAAATGTTAAGGACAAATTTCTTCAAAATAATGAAATTTTAATTAAAATAAAGATTATGATATTTGCTTCAAATTTTTTTCATTAAATTTAGGACACAAATTTTGTAAAGTTGCATGTCTTTGAACTAAGGCTAATTTTCCTTAAAGTAAAGAAACACATTTTTGATTTAAAGAAATTGTCCTTAAATTAACTGAAATATTGAAACTTTAGATTTAAGATAAAAACGCTTCAAATATAGGCCAAGACTTATTTTGAGGAGTTAGCGTCTTTGGTTTAAAGTTTTTTTTTTGGAATTAAAAACACAGTTTTTACTTCTATGTATCCGTTATAATTTGGATTTTTAAACAGGCAAAATTTGATAAATGAGATCTGTATCCTAATTTTAATTTTATTGGTCCTAGCCAGATAAGGGGTTTAAGAAATAAGGGGTTTATGGCCGTATTTGGCAAAAACGGCTAATAATATGTATTACCCGTTTTTGCCAAATGTGGGTGCTATAGTTAAATATGAACCGATTTCAAAAATTTCTTGCAGGTATAGTAAGTACCGTAGGACCAACTTTGGGTAAGGTCGGTTAATAAATAACAGTTTTGTAATCAACTTTTGCGAAATCGGGCGATACATATATATGGGAGCCATATCTAAATCTGAACCGATTTGTATAAAATTAAGTGGGCATAGTTAGTGTTTCAATTTACAATGGAAAAATTAGAAATGCGTGCTGTCATTAAATATTTACATAAAAAAGGGTACTTAGTGGGTCCACGGGCTGACCGCAATTTTGAACCGATATTGACGATTTTCTTTGCTGGATAGAACTTGTAAAACTCTACAGTTTGTGTGCTTGTGCAATTATCTTTTATAGTTCGCAAGATTTGAGCCTCACAATTTACAAACATTTGACAAAAGGGGGTCAGTTTTTGAACCTTTTTTGCGTAGATCCTTAAATTCGCTCCCTACAAAATTCCACGCATTTTAAAAACACAAATTGTGTGCCTATTTGCTTTAGATAAGTTGTCCACAAATTAATATTTCAAAAAAATACCAAATTTGGATCTTTTTTTCGAAAAAATCACCTACATTCTTTCTATCGTAACATTTTTTTTTATAGATTTCTCTCAATCGTTTTTGCTTGTTTCTTATAGAACACAAAATAAAGATACATTTTAAGCTTTTATCGTTCACATTGGTCAAAATCGGCAATTGCTAAAAATGAAAGAATTTGTGTAAAAAAAATTCTCATATGGCAAAGCGCCGATTGTTACGTCGATCTCTTTTTCAAAAAGCCTCATGTGTCCACTAACTAACTGTAAAAGGTCTCAACATCCTACCGGCAAACAGCTGAGAAATATGCAAATATTTGTGATACAAATTTCGGGAATAATATATTCAGTAATATATCTTACCACAATTTTCCCTGCAAAACTCAATAAAAATCATTGTTATGAACTAGTTGAAAAGTAATAAAGGTTTCATTTCAAATTTTTAATTCGCTAAAAATTTTAATTAAAAAAAATATTTCTTGCCCCCAAAACTTTCAATTTTCGTAATTTTTGTTTTTTTTTCGATAACATAAGAAGAAAATTCTCTCAAATACGTTTCAAACGATATATTATATTTAGACTTTTGCTTAGTAAAATGCACCTAAACTTCGCTAATTCGGGTGAAGTAGTGAATTTCTGTAAACGTACGTTTATATGGGGCTATACCAAAATACAATAAAATCTAAATCGGTTCAAAATTTCGGAGTTGACAGCTGTAGCAAATATTCATACCCCCGAGGTGACCAACTTTCAACGCCTACAGGTCAGCCCGTGGACACACTAGGGACCCACAAATTTGCAAACTTAGAGGAAATATTTCAGCTTTAACACAACAATATAATTATGTAAATATCTTTATCCGTTCAAAAGTTGCGATTTGGAACCACTGTGATACGGACGCTAAGGGCTAGATTGTCTCTAGAGTTGATTTTGAGTCGATAGGTATATATTGATTGGTCTAAAACCAATATTTCTCGTAGGCACATTTTTTTGCAAATTGAAGATATTGACCCTGACCCTGGTTGAGGGCATAGAACCACGTGAGCTTTTAAATTAGCTACAAACAAGTATATACGGCCGTAAGTTCGGCCAGGCCGAATCTTATGTACCCTCCACCATGAATTGCGTAGAAACTTCTACTAAAGACTGTCATCCACAATCGAATTACCTGGATTGCGGTAACACTTGCCGATGGCAAGGTATCTTAAAACATCTTAACACCGTATTCTAAATTGTAAGTTAGCCCATACGGGGTATATATTAAACAAAAAAAGGGCGATAAAATACGTATATAAATAAAATTTTCTATAGTAATAAAATTTTCTATAGAAATAAAATTTTGGTAGATTGTTTTTGGTGATATGGACGAATTTTTGTGTGATTGACGATATGCTATATATAACTATAGACCGATATGGACCAATTTTAGCATGGCTCTTAGCGGCCATATACGCAATGTACCAAATTTCAACCGAATGGGATGAATTTTGCCCCTCCAAGAGGCTCCGGAAGTCAAACCTGGGGATCGGTTTATATGGGGGCTATATATAATTATGGACCGATATGGACTAATTTTTGCACGGTTGTTAGACACCATATACTAACACCACGTACCAAATTTCAACCGGAACGGATGAATTGTGCTCCTCAAAGAGGCTCCGGAGGTCAAATCTGGGGGTCGGTTTATATGGGGGCTATATATAATTATTGACCGATATGGACCTATTTTTGCATGGTTGTTAGAGACCATATACTTACACCACGTACCAAATTTCAACCGGATCGAATGAAGTTTGCTCTTCCAAGAGGCTCCGCAAGCCAAATCTAGGGGTCAGTTTATACACGCAAAGAAAAACAACGTTTGGAAAGCGTGTACCGAAAACGTTTTTCTTTTGTTAGAGTTTTTTGAATTGCTTCGAAAATTTTAAACTTTTATCACCAAAAAAATTCGTTTGTTACAAAATTTTTATTTTTTCAATAAAAAAAGTTATTTTTGAAACCACAAACCAGTCCATTTCGTTTATATCAAACACTGTTCTTTTCTGACTTTAGGTCTTTAATAAGACACATTTTACAGTTAAAAATTTAATATACTACAATGTAATGTTGAACATTTTTTCGGAATCTTCCGAACATATCTGGAATATATGTAAAAAAAACAAAACAAAAAACCTTTGGTCGAAGCAGGGATCGAACCCACGACCCTTGGCATGCAAGTCGGACGTAGCAACCACTGCTCCACGGTGCCAAACTAAATGTTTGTTTCTGTTAAATAAACTTTGTTTATTCGGTTCGTGGGCGCCGCAAGCTATGCTATATAAATATAACTTATATGGATATTTATCTATTGGTGACCATAACAGGTACATAGCTCAGTGGTTAGTGTGTTGGCTTAAAAAGCGCATGGTCCGCGGTTCGATTCTCCGTCCAGGCAAAAGGTAAAAAAATTTTAAAAATTTATAAAATCGTATAATTTCTTCTACATTGTTGGTATTAAATAAAAGAAAAGGTGTTAAGAACTAAAAAACCTCGTGGATGTGAGAAAGATGTGAGGGAAAATGCAATTAGCAAGAAAACAATGTTTTTTGTTTGTTTTTTTTTGAGTTTGTCTTTATGAAATTGTTTTTACATCCTAGAAAAGAATAAACGTTTATCACAAAAAGTATATACTTTTCTTCCAAATACACTTCCTTACAGCGAAAAGAAAATGAGAAACGAACTTTGTTTGTCTAAAATTTCGTTTGGGAGGAAAGAATTATTTTTATTTGCGTGTATGGGGGCTATACGTACAAGTACTCCGATATGGGCCATTTGCAATACCATCTGACCTACATCAATAACAACTACTGATGCCAAGTTTCAAGTCGATAGCTTGTTTCGTTCGGAAGTTAGCGGACGGACGGACATGCTTAAATCGACTCAGAATTTCACCACGACCTAGAATATACATATATACTTTATGGGGTCTTAGAGCAATATTTCGATGTGTTACAAACGGAATGACAAAGTTAATATACCCCGATTCTATGGTAGAGGGTATACAAATGGTCGGCGGAGTTCCATCGAAAAATTATCATGAATGATTTGGCTGACATTGGACCCCTTAGCAACGCCAATGCCGGTAACTGCACCCAGAAAAAAGTGCCTTCGAAACTAAAGGAAAATTTTTTCATCAATATAGTTTATCCATTTTATTTCCATTAAGGTAAATTTTTGTCAGAAATAATAAAATTTACTCGTTTAAGTAAAAAAATCCTAAACTGTAAGCAGTTAGGAATAGTTCATTAACTAGAATAAGGCATGGAATTTTACTCATACTATTTGCTTCGCTGGGTATAAGAATTTACTACTGAACAAGAAAATTTTATTCACCGATAAAAAAGGATTCGTAAAAATAAACAAAAACCGAACTAAAACCAAGTTTCCTCAAAATTAGTAAAATTACTTATAAAATGATAATTGCGACTTCCTTTATAATAGAAAGTTTTTCATACATACGAACAACACTTGGCATAGAAAAATATTTTAGTTCATTCGTACTAAGAAGTATGCAATCCTTTCAAAACTTAAGGAAACACACTTGTTAGAATATAGGAAATTTTCCTATATTTCTATTGTCTACCTGTAATCGATACCTGTCATCGCAATCGATGTGTTTGCGCGTTGGTGTAATCGATATGTTTGCGCGTGGGTTGTTTTTTTAGTTGGAATCGCGTTGTTGTGGTATACGGAAAGATTGCTAAAAAATAATATGGTAAAATAATATAATAAATAACAAATAAAATATATAAAATATTTATTATTTTAAATTAGTGAGAAAAGTTTTCGTTTTTTGAAAATAAATCTATCAATGTTCGTGATGGTATATAAAGAAAGAAAACACCAGCAGAATAACAACCCTTTCATTGGTCTTCATTTTGGAATCTTCAATTATCAGGTAATATTCAGTGACGCTAACCTTTTGTAACAAAAATGGTTTATGATTTTTTATATTTGCAGGTATTGAAATTGTAAAAGGAGGACAAAATCGTTAGGCAGCAACTTATTAAAAGTGAAAAGTACAAGAGAAGAAAAAGTGCGTTTTACAGTTGATAATATCACATGGAAATTGGAAACAGCGGAATAATAAACTAATATTTCAAGGAGCTTCGATGCTGTTGATTCTTAATAAATATATTCAATATATTAATAAAACATGTCTTTTATTGAAGATAAAATTGCTTATATAAATAAATAAAATTGTATTTAAAAACGAAGGTAAGCAGTTCTAATTATGAAGTAAAAGTTTTACCACAAATGTGTAAGATTTGTCCATGTGAATGAAAAAAATTCAATAAAATCATTCCATATATGAATTCAAATCAGTTAAATTTTTTCATTCTGTAGTATAGTGGTACATAAATATAGGAAAATGTTAACTAATATATGAAATGCATTATACCTAATTTCTACGAAAATCACATCGTTCAAACAAATAAAAATGTCTTTGGCGCTATACGAAGTTCAACTTTCTTCACAATGAGTTCATTTTAACTTAAAGAAGGGGTCACTTTTTTCTGGGTGTGATTGTAGATCCCTACCGTCGTACTATTTTTTTTTTTTATAACAAAATCTGTTCACAGTGTTGAGTATTGTCCACTGACAATACTCGAATTACTCTTTTTTACTTTTTGATTATTTAGTTATTAGCAGTTAACAGAGAATCTATTTTATTAATTGCACATGACCTAAGAAATCCTACATACATATACATGCTTGTGTGCGTGTGTGTGTGGAAATGAGAAATTCATCTAAATGGGCATAAATATAAAACGGTCGTTTCATTAAATGGTCAATGTTCTGCTAACTAACTACAATCAAGGCACCGTTGTCCTGCTATTGCTTTTGGTTGGTTTCCCGCATTGTAATGATGTGGCATTTAGCATTTTTATGACCACTGGGACAGACTATATCGCAGCACTTGGTCCAATAGAAGGAAGAAAAAGGTTATTCCTAAGCATGTGTTGGAGTAAAAGACTAATAGCCCCAAATTTTTCTCTCACATATAAACGTTGTTACCGCCATTCCATCTAACATTCCGGCATTCCATGACAAATACCACTAGTGTGTCGGGACATAGCTAAATACATCTTGCCAAAGATGCCAGAGCATGAAAAGTTATGAGCAAAAAAAAAAAAAAACAAACTATGAGAAAAATGCAAATGAAAACTTACCTGGAAATATGTGTGACCTCTGTCCACCCAACCGATTGCCATGTCGGAGCCGGCAATATTGCCATCGGGTGAGAATCCGAAACCCACATAGCCCATGGTACGTGCCTGTATTTCGAATGTTATATCTTGATTAATGATTTTCCATAAAATACGAAAATCCTCATTCAAATCGACGCCATGATCCCAACTCAAACCTTCACCGGGCGATGGCAATGTCAAGGCATTTGCTGTCGACGTCAGAGACAAGTTCCCCAACAGGCAGCTAACAAGAACAAGGCAGGATATAAGGCATGTGATTAACGATGACAGCGATAAACTCGTATATTTCACTTCCGTCGGTGTGGTCATTATGTGATTCTAAGTGCGCCCCTATGAATGCCCGGCAGCCTATATCTGTGTGTGTGTGCGTGTGTATGGACGATTATGCTACAATGGCCTAGTGTCCTGGATGAGCTATTTTCAGTTAACAGTTTTATTTTGTTGTGGTGGCAAAGGTATTCTGTTGGATGCGTGTGCTCGTATAGGAAAATCTCTAGTTTTTCCTTGTATCCCACTCAGATTTAGTTTCTTTTAATTAATAGTTTGTCGGTTGGTTGGTTGTTTGGTCAGCCTCTTATTGTGCCCCATTCTCACACTTGCCAAATCTCTTCCATTTTGTTGCCTATCTCTGTGGTTGTTTCTTATTTTTTGTTTTTGTGCTTCATCTGCCGACCATATAAGGACTTACAACAAAAAATAGAATGTGGACTTAACTCGACATTTATTGCCGGTAAAGCCCCCTGGCTAAGCACCAAAATTTTATGTGCGATGTGTTGATGTACTCACTCGAGCGGACTCCACCCCCCTACGTACAATTGCAATTACACTCTAATATCACTTAGCCTCTTTTTTCAAATGGATGCGATTAGTCCACAACTCTGGTGTGAATCGGTGGTGAAAGCTGTCAGTGCGTGTGTGTATGTGGGTGTGAACTGTTGTGTAAATAGAACAGGACATACATGCATTAGCACACAATAGACTGGAGGACCTTCCCGTAGATGTTCTTGTGTCCGTCCTTGAACATGGAAGGGAGCAGGAATTTCTTGTATATGAGTGAGTAAGTGAGGTTGCTTTTTGAGGTTCTTATTCGTAGTACGTAAAGAATTCTCGTTTTTTTCTTGTACCTATTGCTTGCTCTTCAGCTTCCTTCTGTATGGATTTGCGTGAATTTTATTTGCAAGTCCCTCACGTGAACGTCCATCGAGTTCTTATAACGAATTTCAGCTCATAACAAAAATTGTCGATGTTCATGATAATTTTCAAATTTGTTTGTCCTTATGGTCCTTATTCATGCCGTGAAATGTCATACAATGCAATAGCCCCTTTTGGGCACAGCAACACAGGCAAACAATTGTTTTCTTTTGATATTTTTTCAGGGGGTACGAATGTAGATGGTGATAGTATGGTTGTGGGGACGATTGGTTCTGCACTTTTTTGGTTTTCCCTTTTCTGTTCAATATTTTGGCAATCCTTGTTTTACTTGGACGAGCACATCGTTTGGCCAAAGGAGTGGAGCTCGATCGCTCTTATTTATGACCTGTTTTTCACAGCAGCACTGTAAGTGTTGGCAAGGTAGGTGATGCCCTCGGTACCACAAACATAGTTTGCATTCCGTGTGGGACAAGAGTTGATATTGGGGTCCTTTAATAAATCATATGCCGTTTCCACCATTTTTGGTTATTTTAATTATCGCAAGATATATCTGGATTGTGGTCTTTTATTTTTACACAGGTTGGACATTGATTGTGTTTTTATACCTAAAATTGAACGTAATCAAAAAATAAAAAGAATCTCCATTAAACTATGAAAACATATAAAATGGAATGTATGAATTACGTTTTGCGATGATGGAGGAAAAGAGAAACTGTAACTGTTTTATCCTCTATATCGTACTCTCAAAATAAAGTTTACTTGAATCCAAAGATTTTGACCTTCCCGTAAGGATTTTGGTATTGATTCTGAGCCAAAGATGCGGCTTCTTTCAAACAAAGACATTTTTAAGGGACCTATCTTGTCATGCGTCTACTCACAGGTGCTGGAAAAGTTTCCCGGCCCAGATCTTCGACACCAAGAGGCTGGTTGGTATCAAGGACGGTTTAAGCTAGTCGCATTTGAGGACCAGAGGTCTATAGAATGTTTCAAAACATACCGTATAGACCTAGAGCACATGCAAACCCTCCTGACCCTGAATCTATTTTAAATACGCTGAAAAAATGGAATCCAGATCTTCCAACAGCTGATTGGAAGGTTAGCCGTTTGGATGAAATGGATGGACCAAGACGGCATGCAGTGTTTATATTGAACACTCAGTCTTTATCACATCTAGCAAAGTCCCATCACACAGAGAAAAAACATGTTTGGATATGGTTGCCGCTTCCATTTAATGCTTATCTAGAGTATGTAATTGTCGCGAAAACCATATATTTTGTCTTTGTAAAAATAATTTTCGAGCGGAGAAAAATATATAAGCATTTAAATGGTTCTCAAATGCCGTAAACATGTTTTATTATTTAGAATTTGAGACTATTACATGGTCGGGAAAATCATGTACCTGACCATTCAATTTTTTGAGAAAATTATTTTTATAGGTTACGTATAGACATGTCTAGAACTATTACATGACCATAAAGACCATGTACATTGTTTTCGTAACCATTTAATTTTTTGCAGCGAAAATTCTATAACAACATTGAGCAGGTACACACGATTTTCATTGTTTATTTTTTCTTGGAATAGACGGAGAATACGGAATTAGTGTGTTTTGTGTTAATTTATTTATTCAGAAGTGGCACGTGGTTTTATGTGAACACAAAAAAGGAAACTGTAATAGAAAAAATGTACCTGGTTTTTGTTCTGCACTTTGATATATGGTATAAATTATTTTTATTTGCAGTTACATGATGTGTGCATTGGTACATTTGATGGGCACGAAGTAAATAAGGAATGATTACTTATTGTTGAAATTGAACCAAAATAGTGTAAAACAAGTGAGTAAAGTCTAAAGTCGGGCGGGGCCGACTATATTAACAGGTTGGCTGATAAGTCCCCGGTCTGACACATAGATGACGTCGCTAGCATTAAATGCAATTTTTATATAGTACCAACCTTCAAATGATTCGTGTCAAAATTTGACGTCTGTAAGTCAATTAGTTTGTCTTTTGTGAAGCAACTTTTGTTATAGTGTGAAAAAATGGAAAAGAAAGCAATTTCGTGTTTTGATAAAATACTGTTTTCTGAAGGGGAAAAAATACGGTGGAAGCAAAAACTTGGCTTGATAATGAGTTTCCGGACTCTGTCCCAGGGAAATCAACAATAATTGATTGGTATACAAAATTCAAGCGTGGTAAAATGAGCACGGAGGACGGTGAACGCAGTGGACGCCCGAAAGAGGTGGTTACCGACGAAAACATCAAAAAAATCCACAAAATGATTTTGAATGACCGCAAAATGAACCGTAAATGACCGTGAATGAATAATCTCTGTACTGGGAACATGGCTTGGTTAGAGCAGGACACGAACCCCCCACGACTGTTGCTAGCGGAATAAAAGGTTCCCGCAGTCCTAACTCTATCCAGGATCCACGATGCTGTCATATGGTTTGCAAATATGCATCAAAAAATAAAATTTTACTTCGTGTACATTACAGTTGGTGCTTATTTAGAAAGTGTACACTCATACAAAAATATTGATTCACCAAATTGCTTGCAAGTGCAAGTAGATGAGTTTTTTTAGGAATTATTTAGAAATTAAAAATCATTTTGAATATAGAAATTGTACTGTTACAACTTTTTCATATGAAAAGAGAGCAAAACATTTAGAGGAGTCAGAAGCTGACCACTACTTTGTTACAAGCAGTGTTGCCAGAGAAATTTTTCGGTTTACCCTACAAGGACAACTAAAGTTCCCTACTTTCCCATACATTCCAAAAAAAAATTCCCTACAAATTCCCCTACAATACTTTTCGTTCTATAACATAAAATTTTGACAAAATTTTCTATGGAAATAAAATGTTGACAAAATTTTCTATAGAAATAAAATTTTGACAAAAGTTTCTATAGAAATAAAATTTTGACAACATTTTCTATAGAAATAAAATTTTGACAAAATTTTCTATAGAAATAAAATTTTGACAAAACAGAAATAAAACTTTGACAAAGTTTTCTATAGAAATAAAATTTTGACAACATTTTCTATAGAAATAAAATTTTGACAAAATTTCTATTCCTGCTCTAGAGCAACCAAACTGTAAAAATTATTAAAAATAGTGTTGAGGGAAAAAGTCCCTACATTGTGTTCATACGACCCTACACGACGCTAAATATTAGAAAATAACCTAAATGTAGGGAATTTCCCCTACTTCTGGCAACACTGGTTACAAGAGACAAGATCTTTGGAATTTTTAATTGTCTTAGACCTAAACTTTCATCAAGATTTGACAACGTTCCAAATATAGTTCTAACGAATATTCCAGAATGTTTAGTTTTATAGTATTGTTGCCTTTTTAAGACCCCATAAAGTATATATATTCTGGGTCGTGGTGAAATTCTGAGTCGATCTAAGCATGTCCGTCCGTCTGTTGAAATCACGCTAACTTCCGAACGATACAAGCTATCGACTTGAAACTAGGCACAAGTAGTTGTTATTGGTGTAGGTCGGATGGTATTGAAAATGGGCCATATCGGTCCACTTTTACGTATAGCCCCCATATAAAGGGACCCTCAGATTTGGCTTGTGGAGCCTCTAACAGAAGCATATTGCATCCGATCCAGCTGAAATTTGGTACACGGTGTTGGTATATGGTCTCTAACAACCATGCAAAAATTGGTCCACCGTGGTGCAATGGTTAGCATGCCCGCCTTGCATACACAAGGTCGTGGGTTCGATTCCTGCTTCGACCGAACACCAAAAAATTTTTCAGCGGTGGATTATCCCACCTCAGTAAGCTTGTGACATTTCTGACGGTTTCAAAGCTTCTCTAAGTGGTTTCACTGCAATGTGGAACGCCGTTCGGACTCGGCTATAAAAAGGAGGTCCCTTGTCATTGAGCTTAACATGGAATCGGGCAGCACTCAGTGATAAGAGAGAAGTTCACCAATGTGGTATCAAAATGGACTGAATTGTCTAAGTGAGCCCGATACATCGGGCTGCCTCCTAACCTAACCTAACCTATCCTAACCTAACCATATAAACCGATCCCCTGATTTGGCTTGTGGAGCCTCTAACAGAAGCATGTTTCATCCGATCCGGCTGAAATTTGGTACATGGTGTTGGTATATGGTCTCTAACAACCGTGCAAAAATTGGTCCACATCGGTCCATAATTATATATAGCCCCCATATAAACTGATCACCAGATTTGGGTTGAGGATCCTCAAAGAGAAGCAAATTTTATCCGATCCGGCTGAAATTTGGTACATGATGTTGGTATATGATCTCTAACAACCAAGCAAAAATTGGTCCACATCGGTCTTTAATTATATATAGCCCCCATATAAACCGATCCCCAGATTTGGCTTGCGAAGCCTCAAAGAGAAGCAAATTTCATCCGATCCGGCTGAAATTTGGTACATGGTGTTAGCATATGGTCTGCAACAACCGTGCCAGAATTGGTCCATATCGGTCCATAATTATATATAGCCCCCATATAAAACGTTCTCCAGATTTGACATCCGGAGCCTCTTGGAGGAGCAAAATTCATCCGATCAGGTTCAAATTTGGAACGTGGTGTTAGTATATGGCCGCTAACAACCATACCAAAATTGGTCCATATCGCTCTATAGTTATATATAGCCGATCTCCAATCACACAAAAATTGGTCCATATCGGTTCATAATCATGGTTGCCACTCGAGCCAAAAATAATCTACCAAAATTTTATTTCTATAGAAAATTTTGTCAAAATTTTATTTCTATAAAAAATTTTGTTCAAATTTTATTCGGTTCATAATCATGGTTGCCACTCGAGCCACAAATAATCTACCAAGATTTTATTTCTATAGAAAATTTTGTTAAAATTTTATTTCTGTAGAACTTTTTGTAAAAATTTTCTTTCTATAGAAAATTTTGTCAAAATTTTTATTTCTATAGAAGATTTTGTGAAAATTTTATTTCTGTAGAAAATTTTGTCAAAATTTTATGTCTATTTTGTCAAACTGAATTACATACGTAAAGGGTGATACAGTCAAAATTTGGTCAAGGGAAAACGCGTGTAAATCGGTAAAATCGTTTATTTAAAAAATCAAATTAAATTTCTTTTTCTGTTCAATTAGTATAAAATTCAGGAAAAATATTCAGTTACACAGCAAAAAATATCACCAAAATATTTCCAATTAAAAAGTTAATTGAAGTTGAAAATTTTTTCAATTAATAAATTAATTGATACAATTAACGTTTTAATCATGATAGAAACATTAGTTAATTAAGTCAATGATTGAAAATTTTAAAATTTTTAATTAAAAAATTAATTGATAAAATTAACTTTTTAATCAAATTCGGAAGACTAATTCAGTTAAAAAAGTGCTGATTTTTTTTTTAACTTTTAATTAAAAATGTATTTCAAACAATCATTTGTTAATCCAAATAAAAAATCTAAGCCAATTCAGAAAGTAATTAAAAATAGTTACCTTTTTTAATTAATAAATTCATTGAGTTTTGCAATCAACATCAATTAAATTTTTAATTGAATCAATTAAACAATTAATTGAAATTTGCTGAAAAAATCAATTAATTTTTTAATCAAGAATTTTTTCTATGCCCAATTAAAACTGTGATTGATACTATCGTTTTCGTGATTGAAGACATTTCAATTAAAAAATTAATTGAATCAATTAATTTGGTGATTGAATCAGAAAAAAAATTTTTTTGTGTGTATGCTTTCGCTTTTCCAAATCCGAATTGCCGGGCCTCACGCTTGACACCTGCCATCAGATTTTGTACAGCCACCTTGTCCACCTTCTTCGCCGCAGAACGCCAGTTTGCCTTGAACTGCTGCTCCTCCTTAGCAGTTTTTTGGTCTTCTTTAGGTTCCGCTTGACAATAGCCCAGTATTTCTCAATTGGGCGGAGCTCTGGCGTGTTGGGAGGGTTCTTGTCCTTGGGAACCACCTTCACGTTGTTGGCGGCGTACCACTCCATGGCCTTTTTACCGTAATGGCAAGATGCCAAATACGGCCAAAACAGTACGGAACAACCGTGTTTCTTCAGGAAAGGCAGCAGACGTTTATTCAAACACTCTTTTACGTAAATTTCTTGGTTGACATTCCCGGAAGCTATGAAAATGCTGCTTTTCAAGCCAGAGGTACAGATGGCTTGCCAAACCAGATATTTCTTTGCGAACTTTGACAGTTTTATGTGCTTGAAAATATCTGCTACCTTTCCCCTTCCTTTTGCCGTATAAAACTCCTGTCCCGGAAGCTGCTTGTAGTCGGCTTTGACGTAGGTTTCGTCGTCCATTACCACGCAGTCATACTTAGTCAGCATAGTCATGTACAACCTCCGGGATCGCGCTTTGGCCGTCGTATTTTGTTTATCATCGCGATTTGGAGTCACTACCTTCTTGTAAGTCGATAGTCCGGCTCGTTTTTTGGCTCGATGCACGGTTGTAGACGATACACCCAGCTTATTTGCGGCATCTCGGAGAGAGAGGTTAGGGTTTCGCTTGAAACTACCGGCAACTCTCTTTGTCGTCTCAGCGGCTTCCGGTTTTCGATTTCCCCCGATCCAGACTTCCTGGCTGTCGACAAACGTTCCCCAAACACTTTAATTACATTTGTAACGGTTGATTTGGCAACTTTTAGCGATTTTGCCAGCTTTGCGTGCGAGTAGCTCGGATTTTCGGGATGCGCGAGCAAAATTTTGATACGCTGCTCTTCTTGCTTGGACGGCATTTTGACAACTGAAGAGTGAATTCCAAAATCAAGATAGGAGCAACATTCTACACACACCTTCACACACACCTTCAAAATCAGGGGTGTTCAGGTTTTTTAAATGCAAAATTGAAAGAAATACGTCAAGTTTATATTGACCAAATTTTGACCGTATCACCCTTTATTTGATCGATCTTTTAATATATACCACGTATGGACTTACATACAATTTAGAAGATGGTGTTAGGAGGTTTTAAGATACCTTGCCATCGGCAAGCGTTACCGCAACTTAAGTAATTCGATTGTGGATGGCAGTGTTTAGAAGAAGAATCCATGGTGGAGGGTACATAAGTTTCGGCTTGGCCGAAATTACAGCCGTATATACTTGTTAATAATAATTCGTACTTTCCATCTCAATGGAAGAAAGCGAGGGTAGCTATCTTCGAACGTTGCGTTACACTGAAAAAAAACATACCTGGTTCCAAAGATTTTGTATTTACTTTAAAAATGTTGGTATTGATTCCGAGCCAAAGAAGCGGAGAATTTAAGTAAGGATACTTTTAAGACACAATTCTCTTTTAAATTTTGTTTTTGTGTACTTGCTTCTAGGAAGCAAATTTTAATTTTCCCCTTTTTCAGCTTGTTTCGTCATACGCTACCTTCAACACATTGTAGAACAAAATTATTGATACGATCTCAAATCCTTTAAGTTTGTTGCGAGCTAGATAAAGGTTAATATTCCCATATGTATGAATTCGAATCTGAACCGATTTAGACAAACTTGTATACACTTCAACAAAATCTATGTACTTAAAACTTAAATCTAACGTTATGGAACGAAACACAATTTTAGTAAAAAAAAACAAATAAGGAAGGTCTGAAGTCGGGCGGGGCCGACTATAATATACCCTGCGCAACTTTGTATTTAGATCTACATTTCGATAAATTCTCAAATACTTCAAATTTGTTGAGTGCTTTATATAAAAGTTTATAAAGGGTGATTTGTTAAGAGCTTGATAACTTTTTTTTTAAAAAAACGCATAAAATTTGCAAAATCTCATCGGTTCTTTATTTGAAACGTTAGATTGGTCCATGACATTTACTTTTTGAAGATAATTTCATTTAAATGTTGACCGCGGCTGCGTCTTAGGTGGTCCATTCGGAAAGTCCAATTTTGGGCAACTTTTTCGAGCATTTCGGCCGGAATAGCCCGAATTTCTTCGGAAATGTTGTCTTCCAAAGCTGGAATAGTTGCTGGCTTATTTCTGTAGACTTTAGACTTGACGTAGCCCCACAAAAAATAGTCTAAAGGCGTCAAATCGCATGATCTTGGTGGCCAACTTACCGGTCCATTTCTTGAGATGAATTGTTCTCCGAAGTTTTCCCTCAAAATGGCCATAGAATCGCGAGCTGTGTGGCATGTAGCGCCATCTTGTTGAAACCACATGTCAACCAAGTTCAGTTCTTCCATTTTTGGCAACAAAAAGTTTGTTAGCATCGAACGATAGCGATCGCCATTCACCGTAACGTTGCGTCCAACAGCATCTTTGAAAAAATACGGTCCAATGATTCCACCAGCGTACAAACCACACCAAACAGTGCATTTTTCGGGATGCATGGGCAGTTCTTGAACGGCTTCTGGTTGCTCTTCACTCCAAATGCGGCAATTTTGCTTATTTACGTAGCCATTCAACCAGAAATGAGCCTCATCGCTGAACAAAATTTGTCGATAAACACATTTCGAACCGAACACTGATTTTGGTAATAAAATTCAATGATTTGCAAGCGTTGCTCGTTAGTAAGTCTATTCATGATGAAATGTCAAAGCATACTGAGCATCTTTCTCTTTGACACCATGTCTGAAATCCCACGTGATCTGTCAAATACTAATGCATGAAAATCCTAACCTCAAAAGAATCACCCTTTATTACCATTAACCAAAATTTAAAACTGAACCGATTTGGACAATATTTTGTAAGACTTCTACAAAATCTTGGACACAGTGTGGCACAGGGTATAAATATGGGAAATATTTATAAATTTTTAGGGAATTTCGCAAAAATATATGATTCATCAGTCGATAGATATATATTAGAGGTATAGTGCTTTATCATTTTTACAAGTTTTCGACTTAAGAGTGAGTATCAGTGATCATCACACTGAAAAAAAAGCATACTCGGTTCCAAAGATTTTGTCTTTACTTCAAAAAATTTGGTATTGATTCCGAGCCAAAGAAGCGGAGAATACAAGTAAGGATACTTTTAAGACACAATTCTCTTTTAAATTTAGGTTTTGTGTACTTGCTTCTAGGAAGCAAATTTTAATTTTTCGCTTTCTCAGCTTTTTTTCTTCATATGCTATCAAAGTCCTTTAAAAACGAGTTAACGGCAACTTTATTTTCCAAATTAGGACTCGACTTCCAGTTGAAATTATGCTATGTTTGAAGTAAAAAACTTCTTTAAAATAAAGTTTTGAAAAACATGTCCTATATTTGAACGATTTTTTGCTTTGTAGTCAAGATGCAAAAAGACAACAAATTTAAAGACAATTTCATTAAATTTAAAGAATTTTTCTGAATTATTAAAGTCAAGTTGACCTTAGCCCATAAATTTTTTCTTTCATGTTAAGATACCCATTTTTAAGTCAAATCACTTAATTATAAGGTCAATACGACTTCATTGAAAAGTTTATCGACTTTTGGACAAGGCAAATAACTTTATTTTAGAGAAATGCGTCTTCTATGCTAAGCAAAATTTGTATTCGTATTTTAAGGACATGAAATCTTTGACCTCACGACAATATTTTTTTCAGTGCAGTAAGATATAAAATTTTGAGAAATTTCTATAGAAAAATAAAATTTTTTTGATTATTAATTTTGTTCGGCTTGAGGTCAAAGAAACAATCGATTATTGATGTGTTTTAATATTTATTTCCAATGTTTCAGTTAGTGCCACTAACCATCTTCTGGGATTTTGTATCTACATAAAATACAAAAAATAAATTACATTTAATGTTCACAAAAATCACAATATTATTTAAGATATAATTATTGAAAATAACTAACTTAAGTTCGTGTGCTGCTGTTCGTTTCGCAAGTCACCGTACACTAAGCTTCCTTTGTGTCGATGCTTGTTTATGATATGTCGATAAATTCTCGCGCATTCTTCCGTGTCTTTTTTGAAATTCATTCTCTTGTCAGGAGAGAGATCTATTATATTAAGCATCTCAAGAGTGTATCTTCGCCTATGATTATTCTCTTGAGCAAGTATCTCGACGTCTGTAAAATTGGGCTTGTGCCTGTTGTTGCACAGTAAGCTGCTAGTGCTGTTTTTTGTTCTACCGACTTGTCTGAAGCTTTAAGGTCTGATTTATGCGACGAAAGTCTTGTCTTAAGTTTGGTCATTGTAGTGCCAACATACGCCATCGGACATATGTTGGACTTGTCCCCATTACATTTAATTTTGTACACTATATTATTCCTGTCCTCACTCTTTATTTTCGACTTTGTATTGCTGAATAATTCTTTTACGGTTTTCGTCGTGTGTGATGCAATTTGAATCTTGTCCTTTTTATATATGTCCGGTTTGAAAAAAACGTTCTGAGAATCCTTCGTTGTAAGTCATGGGCTTGCACGACTTATACTTTGTATGTTCCAGCACTTCAAATGTTTTATTTTTATTGTTTTCTTCAAATGTTTTATTTATATAACGTGATTAGTCTGTATATTATTCTATTTGGAAACTCGTTTGCGGTCAATATTTATTTTATTTTTATTTCATTCTCCTTGTGAAATTCTGCATCACTTATCCTTAAAACACGATCTATAAAATTAATTGCTGTCATATGGATTATACGTTTGTTGTGTTTTGAATTATAATTTCTAAGTCTTCCAGTTGCTGTTGGTTTTTGATACCAATTCAGCCTCAAACCATTATCATCTCTCAGTATGTTGCAGTACAAACATGGTAGCTTGTTGTCTTTTTCTAACTCCATTGTAAATTTGGCTGTGGAATGTGTTTAATGCGAGAAGAGTCCTTTCTACGTCTGTCTTCTTTATTATGGCAAAGATGTCATCAACATATTTTGTTATAATTCGGGGTTTCGGTATGTTGCTTAAGGAATCTAATAGTTCTTCCATGATGATGTCAGCAATTATTGGAGATGCTGGAGATCCCATTGGCATTCCATTTAATTTTTCATATGTCTTACCCTCATATTTAAAGTACCTACTGTCTTTGATGCAAAATAGTGCAAGTTCCTTAAAAATATCTCGCGGTATTTTGGTATAATTTTTGATAACGTCCCATTTCTTCTCAATCGTTGCAATGGCTAGGTTTACCGGTATACTGGGAAATAGTGACACAACATCAAACGATATCAGGATTTCGTCGTCCTCTAATTTTACATTCTTAATTTTCGATTTAAAGTCAATCGCGTCTTTTACGTTGTATTTTGAATCTTTGGTGACGTTCTTTAAGATAGTAGTTATGTATCTACACATCTTGTACGATGGTGAATTAATCGACGAACAAATTGGTCTCAGTGGTGTTCCTTCTTTGTGTACCTTCGGAAGTCCATAAATTCTTGGGGCTAAAGCAGTTCTACTCGTCAATTTATTCTTTTCCTCTATGCTGATTAGGGTTTCTTTATATAATTTTTCCACTAATTTATTATTCTTTGTTTGATTTCGATGTTGGATCTATCTTTAACCGTTTGTAACTACACATGTCATGTATGATCGCACGCATTTTTGTTGTATTCATTGCTGTCCATAGCAACAGTTTTTCCACCTTTATCCGCACATAGTATTAAAACATCTTTGTTCTCTTTCAAATATTTCCTCCCCTGAGCAACTGTACGAAGGCGGTTCGGAAACTTCTTAGCTTACCAATGAAAGAGAATAGTTAGTTTTTCAAAAATAGTTTTATTTTTCAATATAATCGCCTTCAATACACTTAGTCCAACGCTTTTCTAGCAATTCTATCCCTTGATTAAAATAGTTTTCCTCAAGGACTTCAAAATAGTGGTTTACAACTGTAACACAAAGTCTTCTCCTTCTGCAATGTCTTGTAGTAGGGGAAATTGTGCTCTCGTCAAAGGGAGCGAATAATTCGGGCCTAGTGAGAGAAGCCACTGCACATTTGTTGTTATGTGTTTGTTCGTTGTATTTACCAAAGACAATAAAATGTAGAGTTATTGTCTTTGGTATTTACAAACCATTGCTCGTTAAACTTTATGTTGATCTCTTTGTTCTGCTGTTTTAGTAGGATCTCAAATTTCTTTTTGTGCGTGATTTTGTTTTTGTTCATTTGACTGTTGAAAAGAGAAAGCTCGCTGTCGATAAATAGTTTTAGATCCTCGTTGATCAACAGGTCTCTCAATTGACTATGTGTTGATGTAATGTTCTCGCTATTGAGCTTGATTTGTTTGTGTTTTTCTTGTATTAGAAGCTTCAACATTTCTAAATGAAAATTGTAGTTATGTTTTGCTAATGTTTTTTCTACATTTGGCGCGATTTTGTTGTTGCTGTCTGTAAATATATCACTCACTGTGCAACAACAGGCACAAGCCCAATTTTACAGACGTCGAGATACTTGCTCAAGAGAATAATCATATCATAGATCTCTCTCCTGACAAGAGAATGAATTTCAAAACAGACACGGAAGAATGCGCGAGAATGTATCGACATATCATAAACAAGCATCGACACAAAGGAAGCTTAGTGTACGGTGACTTGCGAAACGAACAGCAGCACACGAACTCAAGTTAGTTATTTTCAATAAATTATATATTAAATAATATTGTGATTTTTGTGACCTCACGCCGAACAAAATTAATAATCAGAATAATCATAAAATAGGTCAACAATACTCAAAAATACGAAATAAAATTTTGACAAAATTTTCTACAGGAATAAAATTTTGAAAAAAACTTTATATAGTAAAAACAATTTTTGCAAAATTTTCTATAGAAATAAAATTTTGACCAAAATATTTATAGAAATGTTACATGGTCACCATACAAAAATAACATTTTGCTCTTGAAACATGTTTGAGGTGATCATATTCCTTCTCTGCGTGTAGGCATTAAAATGGATCGATTCAGCCCATCTTCTAGTCTAACATTCTACAAAACATAAAATGATCTCCGTAATTGAAAGTTGATTTTCATTTAAGTCATATCGTACTTAGATCGAATGAATAACGCAATGAAAAGTAATTTGCGTAAAAATTTGTTTAGTTACAAAAATGTGCAGTGTTTTAAACAATTTAGTTTAGCCGGAGTCGGAGTCAAGCAAAATTTTTACAACTCCGACTCCAGTAAACTGTACAATAATTTGATATTGGCTCCATATTATGTGGATAAACGATATATTATAGACACGTCAAGTAAAGGATGGGTCCCACCTGAGGCATTCTTTATACCTCGATCAAAAAAGATCATTCAGAAAAAATGACTTTCCTGTGTTTTACCACTATTATATTATTATTTTATCACAATCAACGCTATTGTTTGCACAAATTATTTAGATAATAATTTAAGATTCAGCAGATCTAGCATATCAAATAGAGATCTGCTTTCCACTCATAAGCCTATACCAAAACAGTACTGGTGGCTAATTAATTAGAACTAGCCTTCCCGGCACTCGAAAATCGAGTGCATTGAAAAATAAGTTGGTTGTTGTGCAAAGGTTGTCCTAGGAAATATGGCTTTACACTTTGTTTTGCTTCAAAATTTGTTCATAAAACTATTTTATTTATATACACTCAATTGTGCTTAGACTTCGTACCCATAAAGGTGTATCAGCCAACATCCACTGATCTGGCCACATTTATTATTTTTCCTGCAAACTTATAAAAGTATATTTTCTCCTAAATCTTCACATTTAGATTGATCAATGCAACATAAATAGTTTGTCCCTATTTACACAAATTTTAATGAAACAGTATACCATCATTTTTTTGTGGTATGCATGTAAATGTAAAAAACTAAAGAAAGATCACTCAAAAGTATGGAATTGATTTTGTATAAAAACATCTGAAATGTCTACAAAAATATCTTATGATAACTTTTATAATGCGATTACTATTTTTCTTTTACAGAAATTGTTAAGTTTAGTTTGAAGGTTGTTCTCGCACTTAACATACTCAAATTCCAGTTTATAAAAGAATCGAAATTTGAAAATTTGTTTTGCTTACTTTTGCAATTACCCAGATATGGCAATCAAGTTACCAGGATCGGCATTATAACCTTCTTAAACAACCACATATCCTTGTATAGCATCTCTTTTCAGTGGCTACATATTTAAATTAATATAAAGTAACAAAGTTTTCTAAATTATTTTAGTTTTCTTAATGTTCTTGATAAAATATCTACACTCACCCACCCCATCATTTAAAGGGTGATACGGTCAAAATTTGGTCAATATAAACTTGACTTATTTCTTTCAATTTTGCATTTAAAAAACCTGAACACCCCTGATTTTGAAGGTGTGTGTGAAGGTGTGTGTAGAATGTTGCTCCTATTTTGATTTTGGAATTCACTCTTCAGTTGTCAAAATGCCGTCCAAGCAAGAAGAGCAGCGTATCAAAATTTTGCTCGCGCATCGTGAAAATCCGAGCTACTCGCACGCAAAGCTGGCAAAATCGCTAAAAGTTGCCAAATCAACCGTTACAAATGTAATTAAAGTGTTTGGGGAACGGCTGTCGACAGCCAGGAAGTCTGGATCGGGGGGAAATCGAAAACCGGAAGCCGCTGAGACGACAAAGAGAGTTGCCGGTAGTTTCAAGCGAAACCCTAACCTCTCTCTCCGAGATGCCGCAAATAAGCTGGGTGTATCGTCTACAACCGTGCATCGAGCCAAAAAACGAGCCGGACTATCGACTTACAAGAAGGTAGTGACTCCAAATCGCGATGATAAACAAAATACGACGGCCAAAGCGCGATCCCGGAGGCTGTACACGACGATGCTGACGAAGTTTGACTGCGTGGTAATGGACGACGAAACCTACGTCAAAGCCGACTACAAGCAGCTTCCGGGACAGAAGTTTTATACGGCAAAAGGAACGGAAAAGGTAGCAGATATTTTCAAGCACATAAAACTGTCAAAGTTCGCAAAGAAATATCTGGTTTGGCAAGCCATCTCTACCTGTGGCTTGAAAAGCTATGAAAATCATAGCTTCCGGGACTGTCAACCAAGAAATTTACGTGAAAGAGTGTTTGAATAAACGTCTGCTGCCTTTCCTGAAGAAACACGGTTGTGCCGTACTGTTTTGACCGGATTTGGTATCTTGCCATTACGGTAAAAAGGCCATGGAGTGGTACGTCGCCAACAACGTGCAGGTGGTTCCCAAGGACAAGAACCTTCCCAACACGCCAGAGCTCCGCCCAATTGAGAAATACTGGGCTATTGTCAAGCAGAACCTAAAGAAGACCAAAAAAACTGCGAGGACGAGCAGCAGTTCAAGGCAAACTGGCTTTCTGCGGCGAAGAAGGTGGATAAGGTGGCTGCACAAAATCTGATGGTGTCAAGCGTGAGGCCCGGCAATTCGGATTTGGAAAAGCGAAAGCCTAACTGAATATTTTTCCTGAATTTTATACTAATTTAACTTGAAAAAGAAATTTAATTTGATTTTTTAAATAAACGATTTCACCGATTTACACGCGGTTCCCCTTGACCAAATTTTGACCGTATCACCCTTTACAAAATACAATCCTACAGTTTGCTTTAACTCAATCTCAATCAAATTTTTGAGCAAAACAGGTAATGAAATTATCAAAATATATCCGCATATTGCTTCCGAATAGCAATAGAAATATACGAACTTATATTAAATAAATAGTGTAATTTATTGTTATAAATTTACTTAAACGAAATACGTATAACAATACTCCTTCACCCTACTCTTTCTATTACCATCGTTTACCATACAAAATACAATCGTATTACTCGCATTGCTCTCTCCCCGTATCAATGCTCTGCGAGGTACTCACAACTAAAAAATCCAAATTTTCCATAATACCCAACTACCCATTTGTACGTTAGAATTTAATTTATTAAATATTTGTCAAAGGTAAAAACTTTCTGCATTTATGCGAACGGGCTTAAAACATTGAAAATTTTCGTATCTAAACTAACGTTAAACTTATTTTTATTAAAAAAGTCAATTTTTGTTATTTTTTTCGAAATTTTCCACATCCCAATGAACTTTTCCTTTTGTTAAGTACAGAAAAAAAGTGTCTCGTAAATTTAAGCAGATTTTTACAATAATTTATTACAAGAATTTTAGTTCATTTTTCGTGTTTTCAACTAAAATGAGTAGTTAATTTTCGTTGAAAACACGAAAAATGAACTAAAATTCTTGTAATAAATTATTGTAAAAAAATTTTATAAATTTTAAGTAGCAATCGTTTAGTTCATGACCTACAAAATACGATGAAAATTTCCCTAAAAATTTTCTTAACTGGTAGTTAAAAATTCTTTCCTCATACTACTATAAAACTACTTATGAAATGTAAAATACTTTCCAAATAATAAGTGCAATTTACTATAAAGAGTTTTTGTATGAGAAAATATTTTTTTTACGAAAATTGAACTTGGCAATTCCTATAGTTAATAATAGTTTGTAAAACATTTCTCAATGAAATATTTTTAGTTCACTTGTAATTAAATTTATAGACATTTTCGTCAAAAATGAGTAGATATCATTTCATGAAGTTTTTGCTAATTTTAAGTTACACGTTTCATCGTTTTTATACTGATATGCATTTAAGAGTATTGTTTTTAGAGTAAATTGTGGACGGATGCGATGAACTAATACATAGTACAGAGATCTTTCTTGGCAAAGTGGAATATGTTTAAAATTTAAATAACGTTACTGGAATTTTGTTTGAGAGTGAGAGCATGCAATGCAATAATGAGAAATGGTGATGTTGTGTATATCTCAGCGTGGGGTTGTTTTTATTTTTGTTCTTTCAGCGGTTTGTGTGTGTGTGTTTGTTATTCTCGAATGGTTTATTTGTCTGGATGAGGTGTTGTTTTCAATGAAGGCACATATGTTTTTGTTGTTGCAGGAATGTTGTGGTTTTGCTTGGTTTTGTTTGGCATGCTTCAGTTGTATAGTTGGCGTTGGCGTGGGCTGTTGCATCTTTTTAGCAAGCATGTAACAAGGGAATATAAAGGTATGGAATATTTTGGTTTTTTGAGACATATATTGGTGTTTGTTTATTAAACATTTTAAATGAAAGTTATTAATATTTTAGCGATGAGATGTACGATGGCGAAGTGGTGATCGGTAGCTTAGGAAAAAGTTATTAAGAATGTTCAATATTTAGGAAAAAATGCTGAAATGGAAAGTATATTGAAATTGTTTTATCTAATTTAATTTTTATCATTCAATGTAAAAAATAAATATTCAATTTCAGAGTAATTCCAGATGAATTTGGAAAAATTTTTGCTACAGCTCAGCGTATAGTTTAATCATAAATTGGTAAGTATTCTTTTTAAAATGTGGTTTTCTGTTAAAAAGAATATTTTTTATGTATATTGATATTTTTATGTATATTGATATATTTTTTTTTTTTTTTTTGAAACCAGTTTAATGTTTTTCTTTGTTGTAACAAAAATATTTAATTTCAGAGCAACTCCAGATGGATGCGGGCAAATTTTTATATTTCTCCCCAGCGTATAATTTAATATAGAAGTGGTAAGTTTTCTTTTAAAAGTTGTCTTTCTTTTCACTATAATATTTACGTTTTTTGACCTTTTTATTATCAAAATTACAGGTTTTTAATATCTTATTTTAGTATGACTTTAATCAAATATTTTTGGAAACCAATTTAATATTTTTAATATAAGAAACAAATATTTAATTTCAGAATAAAAATTTGGAAATATTTTTTATGAATTGGTAAGCTTTCTTTAACATTCTTTTAACCAGAATATTTAGTTTTTATGCATATTATTATTTCTTCAATTCGATTTTTTGTTTTTATTTAATGTAAAAAATAAATATTTAATTTCAGAGTAACCCCAAATGAATTTGGATAACTTTTTATATTTCACCTCAACGTACAATTTAATAAAGAATTGGTAAGTTTTATATTAAAACTGTGGCTTTCTTTTAACAAGAATATGTATTTTATTATGTCCTTCACATCGATAACAACACAGTTTTATGAGTTAATATATTACTTAATTCATTATTTCTCTAATTGTTCCAGCTACAAATTTTATGAGGTACGTTTATTTAAGAAAAGTTGAATTCCTTACACCAATTGAAAAAATGTTCCCAAATATGGTAAGTTACAAGCTAATATAAAGAGCTAAAAATGTATATTTTATTACATCTTAATTTTTAACAATTTTCATTATTCCTTCCGTTTTTTCAGTAGGATATGTGAAAAATATACTTGCGATGAATAATAAACTAAGGATAAGTCAAAATGTCCAAACAGCGAGTTAAAATAAACTACTTTCTTGTTCCATGTGGCCATAATTGTTATTCACAAAAACCATTGTATTAAGAACTTCAATCATAAGTTTTTATAATAAAATACTTTTGTAATAGTATATTTCGTAATAGTATAACGGTTTGTTGTTCATTTAATTATTTAATTTCTCTGTAGTGCGGAATGATTGATATAGAAATAGTGTATTCGTCGACATTTTAAAGAGACTGTTAACCAAATTATCGGGTTTCCCAAAAAATAATCAAGTTAACCAAACTAATACTGACCTTTTAACTTGGTAGGGGTATATAAATCTAATGGTGTTGTAAAATTTAACTAAAATACAATGCCATAGATGAACTAAAATTTAAGAGAATTATAAACTAGACAAGTAGAAATAAATCTTAAGGGCTAGATCATGGTCAATATTACTACAGTTTAGTTCATTTTGCAATGGAAAAGGGTTCACTGTTTTTTCAGTGCAGGAAAACTTAGTACCATGTTGTACTTTTTAACTGTTGTTCTCGAAATTACACCCTCTCATTGAAGAAAAAATTAACTAAAAGTAAATAAGAAAATCATTGGCGCCAAATCATGACCATTTAAACCATACAGTAGTTCATTCTTACTATTTTTGGGAATCGTACGAAAATTTTCATTTGTTTTAGTTAAAATGAACTTATGTGTACGGTCATTGAACTTTATACTCGCGTTTAGTTCATAAAATGTTTGAGACATACTTAAAAAAACGAACATTTCATTGGACTGTTGAAAATTTCGCAAAAAATAATAAACTTGAACTACAAACGAATATTTTTTTTGCAATAAAAATAATTTAAAATTGGCGTTAGTTTAACTACGGAAATTTTGTTCTGTGCACAAAAGGTGTTTCATTGATTTCGTTTCCTCCGCATCATTACAGCTCATGCAGTAGCCATTATACTTCACGCAAACTCGCCTTTCAGGCAGCGACTCGTTATAGCAGTTATCAGGAATGATATCTGACGTCTTGAGAACACTAGCATATCTAGTGTGCGGTTTAAGTTTGTATGGGGCTTTGATATTACATGATCAGGATGTTGTTGTGACAGCCCGTTATTTTAGGATAACATAGACTATTCAATCCACCACATACCACGAATGGTGAACTTTTCTCTCAGTGATAAGAGAGAATTTCAGCAATGTGGTATATATCTTTAGAAATATAAGAGGGAGCGAGAGAGAATAGTTTACTTACAACAAATAAAAGCGTACGTTGCTGAGTAAACGTCCATTACTGCTCATAAATACATACATATTTTGTATTTAAATAAATGTTTTGGGTGTAATATTAAAATAAACTACAAACATGTTTTTATTTGTATTCCAATACAATTATATTTAAAACATTTTACTGCCAGCAAACAAATGTTTAGAAACTGGGATTAACTATTTGGGACGTTAAAACATAATTTTAGAATAGTTTGTATGAACGTATTCTGAAAATATATATGCTTCAAGAAGAATATGTTTGAGAGTATACGTTACTGAGGCGGGCTTTTCTAAGGGTGTAACCATCGCACCATATGTTTTATTTGTATTCCAAAAGCATTATATTTCAGATATTTTGCTGCAAGCAAACAAATGCTTAGAAATTGGAATGTACTACTTGGGGTCTTTACATATGATATGCTTAGGGTGAAACATAATATGTTTGCACAGTACAAACTATTTTTGTTTGAACAAATTCAGAAATTATATGTGCTTGAAGCAGAATATGTTTGCAAGTATGTGTTACAGGGGCAGTTATGATCGAATCGTCTGGAGGGGGTTTAGACCATACACCCAGAAAAAAGTGTCTTCGAAACTAAATGAAACAAGTATGTACGGCCGTAAGTTCGGCCAGGCCGAAGCTTATGTACCCTCCACCATGGATTGCGTAGAAACTTCTTCTAAACACTGCCATCCACAATCGAATTACTTAAGTTGCGGTAACGCTTGCCGATGGCAAGGTATCTTAAAACCTCCTAACACCGTCTTCTAAATTGTATGTAAGACCATACGTGGTTATATTAAATCACAAAAGATCGATCAAATACGTATATAATTCAGTTTGACAAAATTTTCTATAGACATAAAAAAAATTTTAACAAAATTTTCTATAGAAATAAAATTTTCACAAAATTTTCTATAGAAATTTTCTATAAAAAGGAAATTTTGACAAAATTTTCTATAGAAATAAAATTTTTACAAAATTTTCTATAGAAAGAAAATTTTGACAAAATTTTCTACAGAAATAAAATTTCAACAAACTTTTCTATAGAAATAAAATTTTAACAAAATTTTCAATAGAAATAAAATTTTGACTAAATTTTCTATGGAAATAAAATTTTGACAACACAATTTGACAATTTGACAATTTGCTTCTCTTTGAGGCTCCGCAAACCAAATCTGAAGGATTTATATGGGGGCTATATATAATTATGTACCGATATGGACCAATTCCTGCACGGTTGTTGGATACCATATACTAACACCACGTACCAAATTTCAACGGATCGGATGAATTTCGCTCCTCTAAGAGGCTACGGAAGTCAAATCTGGGGACCGGTTTATATGGGGGCTATATATAATTATGGGCCGATGTGGACCAATTTTTGCATGGTCATTAGAGAACATATACCAACACCATGTACCAAATTTCAGCCGGATCGGATGAAATTTGCTTCTCTTAGAGGCTCCGCAAGCCAAATCGCGGGATCGGTTTATATGGAGGCTATATATAATTATGAACCGATGTGGACCAATTTTTGCATGGTTCTTAGAGACCATATACTAACACCATGTGCCAAATTTCAGCCGGATCGGATGAAATTTGCTTCTCTTAGAGCAATCGCAAGCCACATTTGGAGGTCCGTTTATATGGGGGCAATACGTAAAAGTGGACTGATATGGACCAATTTTTGCATGGTTGTTAGAAACTATATACTAACACCATGTACCAAATTTCAGCTGGATCGGATGAAATTTGCTTCTCTTAGAGCAATCGCAAACCAAATTTGGAGGTCCGTTTATATGGGGGCAATACGTAAAAGTGGACCGATATGGACCAATTTTTGCATGGTTGTTAGAGACCATATACTAACACCATGTACCAAATTTCAGCTGGATCGGATGAAATTTGCTTCTCTTAGAGCAATCGCAAGCCAAATTTGGGGGTCCGTTTATATGGGGGCTATACGTAAAAGTAGACCGATATGGACCAATTTTTGCATGGTTGTTAGATACCATATACTAACACCATGTACCAAATTTCAGCCGGATCGGATGAAATTTGCTTCTCTTAGAGCAATCGCAAGCCAAATTTGGGGGTCCGTTTATATAGGGGCTATACGTAAAAGTGGACCGATATGTACCAATTTTTGCGTGGTTGTTAGAGACCATATACTAACACCATGTACCAAATTTCAGCCGGATCGGATGAAATTTGCTTCTCTTAGAGCAATCGCAAGCCAAATTTGGGGGTCCGTTTATATGGGGGCTATACGTAAAAGTGGACCGATATGGACCCATTTTTGTGTGGTTGTTAGAGACCATATACTAACACCATGTACCAAATTTCAGCCGGATCGGATGAAATTTGCTTCCCTTAGAGCAATCGCAAGCCAAATTTGGGGGTCCGTTTATATGGGGGCTATACGTAAAAGTGGACCGATATGGCCCATTTGCAATACCATCCGACCTACATCAATAACAACTACTTGTACAAAGTTTCAAGTCGATAGCTTGTTTCATTCGGAAGTTAGCGTGATTTCAACAGACGGACGGACGGACGGACGGACATGCTCAGATCGACTCAGAATTTCACCACGACCCAGAATATATATACTTTATGGGGTCTTAGAGAAATATTTCGATGTGTTACAAACGGAATGACAAAGTTAATATACCCCCCCCCCCCCTCCTATGGTGGAGGGTATAAAAATGTTCATCAATTTAGTTTAGCAACTTTATTTCCATTCAGTTTTATTTGTGTGTGAAATAATAAAATTTACTTGTTTCAGTTAAAAAATCCTAAACTGAAAGCAGTTAGGAATAGTTCAATAACTAGAATAAGGCATTGCAGTTTACTAATAATGTTTTCTTCGCTGGGTATAAGAATTTACTACTGAAAAATAAAATTTTATTCACTCATTCAAAGCAGTCGTAAAAATAAACAAAACCCGAACTAAAAGTATAATTCTGACTTTCTTTACTATAGAAAGCTTATCATACATACGAATAACACTTGGCATAGAAAAATATTTTAGTTCATTCGTACTAAGAAGTATTCAATCCTTTCAAAACTTAAGGAAACACACTTGCTAGAATATAGGAAAAATTCCTATATTTCTTCTATCTACCTGTAATCGATACCTGTCATCGATGTGTTTGCGCGTGGGTTGTTTTTTAGTTGGAATCGCGATGTTATGGTATACGGAGGGACTGTTAAAAAATAATATAGTAAAATAATATAATAAATAACAAATAAAATATATAAAATATTTGTTATTTTAAATTAGTTAGAAAAAATTATGTTCGTAATTGTGTATAAAGAAAGAAAACAGAATAACAACCCTTCATTCGTCTTCATTTTGGAATCTTCAATTAACAGGTAACATTCAGCGACGCTAACCTTTTGTGAAAAAATTGGTTTATGATTTTTATACCCTTCACCACTACTGTGGTACAGGGTATAATAAGTTTGTGCATTTGTATGTAACGCCAAGCAGGAGTAATCTTAGACCTACCTTCTAGTATATGGATCGGCTTAGAATTAAATTCTGAGTCGATTTAGCGATGTCCGTCTGTCTGTCTGTCCGTCTGTCTGTCTGTGTATTTTTGTGTGCAAAGTACAGCTCGCAGTTTTAGTCCGATTGCCCTAAAATTTGGTATAGGGTCCTGTTTCGGCTCAAAGACGATCCCTATTGATTTTGGAAAAAATCGGTTCAGATTTAAATATAGCTGTCATATATATTTTTCACCGATCTGGTCATAATTGGCGTGTATATCAACCGATCTTCCTCAAATTCCGTACATCCGAATATTTTATGAGTCTCGAAAAGTTGCAAAATATCAGCCAAATCGGTTTAGATTTAGATATATTTCCCATATATAGCTTTCGCCCTATTTACACTCATATGACCACAGAGGCCAATTTTTTGCTCCGATTTAGTTGAAATTTTGCATAGGTAGTAGAATTAGCATTGTAACTATGCGTGCCAAACTTGGTTGAAATGGGTTTACATTTGGATATATCTCCCATATATAGCTTTCGCCCGATTTACTCTCATATGACCACAGAGGCCAATTTTTAACTCCGATTTAGTTGAAATTTTGCACAGGGAGTAGAATTAGCATTGTACCTATGCGTGCAAAATTTAGTTGACATCGGTTCAGATTTAGATTATCTCCCATATATATGTTTTTCTGATTTCGACAAAAATGTTCAAAATACCAACATTTTCCTTGTTAAATCGCCTCTGCTTAGTCGAAAAGTTGTAAAAATGACTCTAATTTTCCTGAACTTGTAATGCATATATATCGAGCGATAAATCATAAATAAACTTTTGCGAAGTTTCCTTAAAATTGCTTCAGATTTAAATGTTTCCCATATTTATACCCTTCACCACTACTGTGGTACAGGGTATAATAAGTTTGTGCATTTGTATGTAACGCCAAGAAAGACTAATCATAGACCAACCTTTTAGTATACGGATCGGCTTAGAATTAAATTCTGAGTCGATTTAGCGATGCCCGTCTGTCTGTCTGTCCGTCTGTCTGTCCGTCTGTCTGTCTGTCTGTCTGTTGATGTATTTTTGTGTGCAAAGTACAGCTCGCAGTTTTAGTCCGATTGTCCTAAAATTTGGTATAGGGTCCTGTTTCGGCTCAAAGACGATCCCTATTGATTTTGGAAAAAATCGGTTCAGATTTAGATATAGCTGCCATATATATTTTTCGCCGATCTGGTCATAATTGGCGTGTATATCAACCGATCTTCCTCAAATTCCGTACATCCGAATATTTTATGGGTCTCGAAAAACTTGCAAAATACCAGCCAAATCGGTTCAGATTTAGATATAGCTCCCATATATAGCTTTCGCCCGATTTACACTCATTTCCCCACAGAGGCCAATTTTTTGCTCCGATTTAGTTGAAATTTTGCATAGGGAGTAGAATTAGCATTGTATAACTATGCGTGCCAAAGTTGGTTGAAATCGGTTCAGATTTGGATATATCTCCCATATATAGCTTTCGCTCTATTTACACTCATATGAACACAGAGGCCAATTTTTAACTCCGATTTAGTTGAAATTTTGCACAGAGAGTAGAATTAGCATTGTAGCTATGCGTGCCAAATTTGGTTGAAATCGGTTCAGATTTAGATATATCTCCCATATATAGCTTTCGCCCGATTTACACTCATTTCCCCACAGAGGCCAATTTTTTGCTCCGATTTAGTTGAAATTTTGCACAGAGAGTAGAATTAGCATTGTAGCTATGCGTGCCAAATTTGGTTGAAATCGGTTCAGATTTAGATATATCTCCCATATATAGCTTTCGCCCGATTTACACTCATTTCCCCACAGAGGCCAATTTTTTGCTCCGATTTAGTTGAAATTTTGCACAGGGAGTAGAATTAGCATTGAAACTATGCGTGCCAAATTTGGTTGAAATCTGTTCAGATTTGGATATATGTCCCATATATAGCTTTCGCCCGATTTACACTCATATGACCACAGAGGCCAATTTTTAACTCCGATTTAGTTGAAATTTTGCACAGGGAGTAGAATTAGCATTGTAGCTATGCGTGCCAAATTTGGTTGAAATCGGTTCAGATTTAGATATAGCTCCCATATATATGTTTTTCTGATTTCGACAAAAATGGTCAAAATACCAACAATTTCCTTGTAAAATCGCCACTGCTTAGTCGCAAAGTTGTAAAAATGACTCTAATTTTACTAAACTTCTAATACATATATATCGAGCGATAAATCATAAATAAACTTTTGCAAAGTTTCCTTAAAATTGCTTCAGATTTAAATGTTTCCCATATTTTTTTACTAACATTGTGTTCCACCCTAGTGCATTAGCCGACTTAAATTTTGAGTCTATAGATTTTGTAGAAGTCTATCAAATTCTTCCAGATCGAGTGATATTTAAATGTATGTATTTGGGACAAACCTTTATATATAGCCCCAAACACATTTGGCGGATGTGATATGGTATCGAAAATTTAGATCTACAAAGTGGTGCAGGGTATAATATAGTCGGCCCCGTCCGACTTTAGACTTTCCTTACTGGTTTTTTACTAAAATTGTGTTCCACCCTATTGCATTAGCCGACTTAAATTTTGAGTCTATAGATTTCCAGATCGAGTGATATTTAAATGTATGTATTTGGGACAAACCTTTATTATAGCCCCCAACACATTTGACGAATGTGATATGGTATCGAAAATTTAGATCTACAAAGTGGTGCAGGGTATAATATAGTCGGCCCGCCCGACTTTAGACTTTCCTTACTTGTTTATATTATATTTGTAGATATTGAAATTGTAAAAGGAGGACAAACTTGTTACGCATCAACTTATTAAAAGTGAAAGGTACAAGAAGAAGGAAAAATGCGTTTTAGAGTTGATGACATTACATGGAAATTGGAAATAGTGGAATAATAAACTAATATTTCAAGGCCAGTCGATGCTGTTGATTCTTAATAAATATATTTAATATATTAATAAAACGTGTATTTTATTGAAGAAAAAATTGCCTATATAAATAAATAAAATTGTATTTAAAAACGAAGGTAAGCAGTTCTAAATTTGAAGTAAAAAGGTTTACCACAAATATGTAAGATTTGTCCCAATGAATGAAAAAAGATCAATAAAATCATTCCATATATGAATTCAATTCAATTAATTTTTTTCATTCTGGTACATAAATATAGGAAAATGTTAACTAATTTATGAAATGCATTCTACCTAATTTCAACAAAAATCACATCGTTCAAAAAAATAAAAATGTCTTTGGCGCTATACGAAGTTCAATTTTCTTCACAATTAGTTCATTTTAACGTAAAGAAGGGGTCACTTTTTTCTGAGTGTAGTTAGCTCAATTTTAAAATCCATTTATAATACATGTCTGCTTTCTTGTCTTTTTAATTAAAATATTTTTGTACCAACTAAGTGCACGAGTTTCTACCATGTCAATGTTTTTTTTTTTTCAGTGTACTGATGAGATTATGAGAACATCAATTCATACAATTATCTTTATTTGGGGACAGATTGTGACTACATCTCTCCCAATGCAGTGGAGTTGTGGTAACTCTTATGTCAACAGAAATTCAGTAACTGTTCACGCTATTGTGGGAGTGAATAATTACACAGGCAGTCATAAATTGTCCTTGATTTGAATGTTCCTGTTGACAACCATTCCCTTAGTCATGTGGTATAGCTACAGTCTGGAGTGAAGTACAATGCAAACTATTCCAATCATTTCAAAAGTAAAGGAGGCAACAATGAAATGCACATTACATACCAAACTAAACCACAATAATGGCATGTACCCCAATCTACTGCCTTGTCACCGGCTTCTTAGTACAAAAATCTGCTTCCATGCCATTCAACTAACTTTTGGTATCTATGGAACCTCTACACGCACACCCATACCCACTATGCTGCAAAATACCAGCAAGAAAAATAATAAATAAACGGCAACATAAAATGTTTATGGATGTGCTCTTGCAATCAAAGCAATTCATCATTTCCGAACATTGTCTATATTGCCCTTATTTTACTCAGCTGCAAACACCCTCTAACTAGCCAACTATAATCCTTCTTGCCGTCTGGCCATGTGAGTTTGTGACGGCATAGAGATGATTTTATTTATGGACTTTTGCAAAGTGGGAATTTTTCTTAAATTTCCAAGGATTGATGGAACCCACTGTTAAAGAGAACACTGGTATCCAAAATTCTTTTGCCATTGTCCTAGAAATATTCGCCTTTTCTATTTTCAATATAGTAAAAAACAGATATAAGAAAGTCAGAAAACCACGCCTTTTTCACCATTCACTTATTGTTTATAGGAACGAGGCACATTATGGATGTACGAAAATTCTTTCTAATAAGAATATATCTATACTATAAACTTTACAATTTATTTAAAGCTGAGAGAACATTTGTTAAAAACAAGTAAGGAAAGTCTAAAGTCGGGCGGGCCGACTATATTATACCCTGCACCACTTTGTAGATCTAAGTTTTCGATACCATATCACATCCGCCAAATGTGTTGGGGGCTATATATAAAGGTGTGTCCCTAATACATACATTTAAATATCACTCGATCTGGATAGAATTTGATAGACTTCTACAAAATCTATAGACCAAAATTTAAGTCGGCTAATGCACTAGGGTGGAACACAATGTTAGTAAAAAATATGGGAAACATTTAAATCTGAAGCAATTTTAAGGAAACTTCGCAAAAGTTTAGTTATGATTTATCGCTCGATATATTTTTGTCGAAATGAGAAAAACATATATATGGGAGCTATATCTAAATCTGAACCAATTTCAACCAAATTTGGCACACATAGCTACAATGATAATTCTACTCCCTGTGCAAAATTTCAACTAAATCGGAGTTAAAAATTGGCCTCTGTGGTCATATGAGTGTAAATCGGGTGAAAGCTATATATGGGAGCTATATCTAAATCTGAACCGATTTCAATAAAATTTGGCACACATGACTACACTACTAATTGTACTCCTAGTGCAAAATGTCAACCAAATTGGGGTAAAACTGTGGATTCTGGGACCGTCTTAGTCCATATCGGGCGAAAGATATATATGGGAGCTATATCTAAATCCAAACCGATTTCAATAAAATTTGGCAAACTAGACTATAGTACTAATTGTACTCCTAGTGCAAAATTTCAACCAAATTGGGGTAAAACTCTGGCTTCTGGGACCGTATTAGTCCATATCGGGCGAAATATATATATGGGAGCTATATCTAATACCCTGTTCCACAGTGTGGCGCAGGGTATAAATATCGCATGTACATCAAAGTAAGTTTTTAATGAACATTTTGCATTAGTTTAGTCGACCATAGGTTAGGTGGCAGACCGATGTATCAGGCTCACTTAGACTATTCAGTCCATTGTCCATTGAACTTCTCTCTTATCACTGAGTGCTGCCCGATTCCATGTTAAGCTCAATGACAACGGACTTCCTTTTTATAGCCGATTCCGAACGGCATTCGACATTGCAGTGAAACCACTTAGAGAAGCTTTGAAACACTCAGAAATGTCACCAGCATTACTGAAGTGGAATAATCCACCGCTGAAAAACTTTTTGGTGTTTGGTCGAAGCAGGAATCGAACCCACGACCTTATGCATGCAAGGCGGGCATGCTCACCATTGCACCACGGTGGCTCCCATACGTCAAGAAGTTATTTCCGAGATTCACATGAATACGGATTTCATTGGGATTGATCACGGCTTTTTGTTTGAAGAAGAAGAACACAACATTTTCATTTAAGTTGAGGTTTTTTTCTCTTCAAGTGGTGTCACCCAAAGCATCACTAGCATGGTTGCCACTCATACCAAAAATAATCTTCCAAAATTTTAAGAACGTGTTACCACAAATCTACCAAATTAAGAAAATCTTATTTTAAAGTTTTTGATCAAAGGGTTAGTACGAAAAAATGTGTTTTCTTCGAATGAATGAATAAGACAGTGAGTGACAATTTTTTGTTAGTATAAATTTCCCTTGAACCGTATCGAATTTTAAATGTTTTAACGATTTTAGCTTGTACCAACAAGGGAAGGATACTACTTCTACAAACAGGGAGAACCACGTTATATAATGTTAATTTAAACATTGTCTTGTTGACTCGAATTTAACAATAAACAAGTATATATACAGCAGTAAGTTCGGCCAGGCCGAATCTTAAATACCCACCATCATGAATCAAATATTATAGTTTCCCTTCAAATTTCAGGGGGGTTTGATGACAGATTTTCTCCCATCATTAATCGTTAACATCTCTTGTAAGTGTGCAAAAAAATAATGAAATAATCCCTTGATTTGAAATCTAAAATCTGTAGATTTTCACCACCATTATTTAAATGATTATGAGAAGTAAAATCTGAAAATTTCACATCCAGTTTCAAACAATTGTCATGATCAGTGCGGCTTCTATACCCTTAAGAAGTGAAATCGGTCCATAAAGAGGTCTTACCAAATAGACCGATAAAAAATAAATCCGATACACGTTTCTGTGAGTCTAAAATACCAGTATATATAATTTCAGGCAAATCGGATAAAAGCTACGGTTTCTAGAAACCCAAGGAGTTAAATCGTAAGATCGGTTTTATTGGGGATATACTAAAATATGGACCGATATTCACCGTTTTCGGCACACCTCTTTATAGTCCTAAAATACTACTAGATTAAAAATTGCAAGCAAATGGGATAAAAACTACGGTTTCTACACGGATGAAAAAGACTGTTTTTCATATGTTTGGCTATAAACATTATATGTTTGGAACACAAATTTTTAAACACAATATTTTTGAGTGCAAGCATATAATGTTCATAAACTAGCATAACATGTTTGGGACATATATGTTAATATGTTAGAACATATTATGTTTGGGACATAAAATGTTTGTAAATATAATATGCTTGGATGCAAACATATATTAATTTAGAAATAGCCTATAAACATATATGTGTTTAGTAGCTTGAGCCCTATTTAACAGGGAGCGCTATTGAATTAAGTTGGTGGTTGTTGCTTGTTATTACAAAATTAACATTTTATTTTTCCTTGGGCAATTGATCAGCTACTTCTTTGATCCTTACAAACTGTGTGGTCCGCTGTTCGAATCCCCGTCCGGCAAAAGGTAAAATTAAAATAAAAAAAAAATTATAAAATTGAATAATTTCTTCTACAATGTTTGTATTACAGAAAAAGGTGCTAAGAACTAAAAAATCTCGTGGAAGTGAGAAAGATGTGGGGGAATATACAATTGGGCAGAAAAAAAATTTTGAGCATTCAGGTCGAAAACCTATGTTGTTAGCACCTATATTACCTGTTTATTTTCATAATTCATTATGATTGTAAATATATAAATAAATAAATAAAATTTTGAGCACAATATTGTTTGGGAGATTTTTTTTAACATATTATATGGTCACATAATAACATATTGTTTTTTGGAAGACAACATTATTGAATTTGGATGCAAAAATACAAAATGTTTGGAACTTAGACTACCCAAACATATATTGCTTAGACCAATATGCTTTCAAACATATTATATATTGGTAGAGATCAAACATATATATTGGGCATATTGGGCAATACCCAAAAATGTATATGCTTGAAGCAAAATATGTTTGGGAGTATATGTTACAGAAGCGATTTTTTGTGAGGGTGTAGAATCCCAAACAATAAAATCATTTATTGCACACCTATATAGTCCTACAAACCTCCAGATTTTCAATTTCAGCCAAATTGAACAACAACTACGGTTTCTACAAGCCCAAAAAGTAAAATCGGGAGATCGGTCGATATGGGGGCTATACTAAAACATTGACCGACACTTACCATTTTCGGCACTTCTCTTTATAGTCCTAAAATAGTTCTAGATTTCACATTTCATGAAAATTGGATAAAAACTACGGTTTCTCCAAGCCCAAGAAAAAAAATCGGAACACCTCTTTGTGGTCCTAAAGTACTTCTAGATTTCCAATTTTAGGCAAATCGGATAAAAACTACAGATTCTATAAGCCCACGAAGTAAAATCGGGAGATCGATCTATATGGGGGCTATATCTAAATATGGACCGATACACCGCATTTTCGACACACCTATTTGTGGTTTTAAAATACCTTCAAATTTTTAATTTCAGGCAAATTGGATGAAAACTACGGTTGCTAGAAGCTCAAGATGTAAAATCGGGAAATCGGTCTATATGGGGGTTATACCAAAACATGGACCGATACACCGCATTTTCGTCACATCTATTTGTGGTCCTAGAGTACCTCATGATTTCAAATTTCAGGCAAATCGGATAGAAAGTACAGTTTCTAGACGCCCAAGAAGTAAAATCGGGAGATCGGTCTATATGGGGACTATGCCAAAGCATGGACCGATGCACCGTTTTCCGCACACCCATTTGCATTACTAAAGTAAGACTAGATTTCCAATTTCAGTCAAATCGGATAGGAAATACGGTTTCTAGATACCCAAGACCCCAAATCGGGTGGCCGGTTTATATGGGGGCTATATCAAAACCTGGACCGATAAAGCCCATCTTCGTACTTGACCTGCCTGCAAACAAAAGACGAATCTGTGCCAAATTTCAGGACGATAGCTCAATTATTGAAGACTGTAGCGTGATTCAACAGACAGACGCACATGGTTATATCGTCTTAGAATTTCTCCCTGATCAAGAATATATATACTTTGTATAGTCGGAAATCGATATTTCGATGTGGTACAAACTTATTATACCCCCATCACTATTCTATGGTGGTGGGTATAAACATTGTTAATAGGTAATTTAACTATTCCATGGTAACTATTCCAATAGGTAATTTAACTATTCCATGGTAAATTTTTTAATCATGAAAAGCTGTTTCACAACTCAATAATCACCCAGCAAAAAAAGCGTAGCCAAAAAAGTAGTGAAAATGTGCTTTTTGGATCCGGAAGTGGTGCAAAATTGGCGCAGAAGCGATGAATTTAACATGGGCTTGGCATAGGACGGGTGTCCACCATTTCCACAGCCATTGCACTGAACTTGCATCACTTCTTAGGGTGTGATCCGAATTAAGTGTTTTGGATGTGAATTAGAAAAATTTATGATATTTTGCCAAATTAATAATTTTTTATAATTTGTTAGATTTTTAATGCATTCTAACGCTTGCCCGAAACATTTGACATCAAATATTTCCACAAATTCGCTATTTTTCTAGAATGGATTTTGCAGTTTTTTCGACAAAATTTAAATAATTTGTACCATTTTATTAGTCCTTACTCTGTTTTTACATATTTGAAACAAAAAAAGTTTAACTTACCCTTTAAAAATATGAAAAAGCGAGTTATAAAAAATTGAATTAAAAGAACATACTGAGTAGTTAAAATAAAGAACATCTTTGGAGTCAATTTTTTGGTAGTGCTTTTAAAGTTGTGCTCTTAGAAGTACTTCCAAATTTTTTTGCTGGGCAGTGAAGGTAGAAAAAAAGAGAGCGGTGGTAGGAAAGACAATCGCATTCGTTGCAACTTGGTGTAACTTACTACTGACCTTCTTACTTCTTAGGCTACAACAAAACAAGGACTTGCGGAAAAAAGGGGTTTTATTACATTTGAAACTCTAGATGAGATATGTGTAATTCATGTCAAGGATAGAAACACATCACTCACACTTATACCAATCTATATGAGACCTGCAGTTTGGGAATATATATATGAAAATATAACAAGTATATACGGCCGTAAGTTCGGCCAGGCCGAAGCTTATGTACCCTCCATCATGGATTGCGTAGAAACTTCTTCTAAACACTGCCATCCACAATCGAATTACTTAAGTTGCGGTAACGCTTGCCGATTGCAAGGTATCTTAAAACCTTCTAACATCATCTTCTAAATTGTATGTAAGTCCATACGTGGTATATATTAAATCAAAAAAGATCGATCCAATACGTATATAATTCAGTTTGACAAAGTAGACATAAAATTTTGACAACATTTTCTACAGAAATAAAATTTTAACAAAATTTCTATAGAAATAAAATTTTCCCAAAATTTTCTATAGAAATAAAAATTTTGACAAAATATTCTATAGAAAGAAAATTTTGACAAAAATTTCTACAGAAATAAAATTTTAAAAAAATTTCCTTTGGAAATTAACTTTTGACAAAATTTTCTATAGAAATAAAATCTTGGTAGATTATTTGTGGCTCGACTGGCAACCATGATTATGAACCGAATAAAATTTGAACAAAATTTTCTATAGAAATAAAATTTTGACAAAATTTTCTATAGAAATAAAATTTTGAAAATGATGAAATTTTTATTATGAACCGAATAAAATTTTAACAAAATTTTCTCTAGAAATAAAATTTTGACAAAAGTTTCTATAGAAATAACATTTTGACAAAATTTTCTATAGAAATAAAATTTTGGTAGATTATTTTTGGCTCTAGTGGCAACCATGATTATGAACCGATATGGACCAATTTTTGTGTGATTGGACCAATTTTGGTATGGTTGTTAGCGACCATATACTAACACCACGTTCCTAATTTGAACCGGATCGGATGAATTTTGCTCCTCCAAGAGGCTCCGGAGGTCAAATCTGGAGAACGTTTTATATGGGGGCTATATATAATTATGGACCGATATGGACCAATTCTGGCACGGTTGTTAAAGATCATATACTAACACCATGTTCCAAATTACAACCGGCTTGGATGAAATTTGCTTCTCTTGGAGACTTCGCAAGCCAAATCTGGGGATCGGTTTATATGGGGGCTATATATAATTATGAAGCGATGTGGACCAATTTTTGCATGATTGTTAGAGACCATATACCAATACCATGTACCAAATTTCAGCCGGATCGGATGAAATATGCTTCTCTTAGAGGCTCCACAAGCCAAATCTGGGGATCGGTTTATATGGGGGCTATATATAATTAAGGACCGATATGGACCAATTTTTGCATGGTTGTTAGAGACCATATACCAACATCATGTACCAAATTTCAGCCGGATCGGATGAAATTTTCTTCTCTTTGAGGCTCCGCAAGCCAAATCTGGAGATCGGTTTATATGGGGGCTATATATAATTATGGACCGATGTGGACCAATTTTTGCATGGTTGTTAGAGACCATATACCAACACCATGTACCAAATTTCAGCCGAATCGGATGAAATTTGCTTCTCTTTTAGGCTCCGCAAGCCAAATCTGGGGATCGGTTTATATGGGGGCTATATCTAATTATGGTCCGATGTGGACCAATTTTTGCATGGTTGTTAAAGACCATATACCAACACCATGTACCAAATTTCAGCCGGATCGGATGAAATTTGCTTCTCTTTTAAGCTCCGCAAGCCAAATCTGGGGATCGGTTTATATGGGGGCTATATATAATTATGGACCGATGTGGACCAATTTTTGCATGGTTGTTAGAGACCATATACCAACACCATGTACCAAATTTCAGCCGGATCGGATGAAATATGCTTCTGTTAGAGGCTCCACAAGCCAAATCTGAGGGTCCTTTTATATGGGGGCTATACGTAAACGTGGACCGATATGGCCCATTTTCAATACCATCCGACCTACATCGATAACAACTACTTGTGCCAAGTTTCAAGTCGATAGCTTGTTTCGTTCGGAAGTTAGCGTGATTTCAACAGACGGACGGACGGACGGACGGACATGCTTAGATCGACTCAGAATTTCACCACGACCCAGAATATATATACTTTATGGGGTCTTAGAGCAATATTTCGATGTGTTACAAACGGAATGACAAAGTTAATATACCCCCATCCTATGATGGAGGGTATAAAAAGTATACTCACGAAAAGTAGATTTGAAAATCCAATAATCATTGGGGTTCTTAATATACGGATAGGAAACTAGCACGTACACATAGAGAATGAGATAAAGCATGAATTTATATCGGGATTAGAAGAAAGAAAGTCTAAAGATGCAGTTGTAAACAGCAGAGGTAGACAGTTTCTAGATCTGTGCTACGATTTCGGATTGGTGATAGCCAATGGTATGACAGTTAGTGACGAAAATGGAGAGCTCACATATGTTAGTGGAATTGAAGAACAGGTAAATGATATTTGTGCAGTTAGTCAGGAGCTGCTGAAATTCATACTTAGCTTTCATGTAGACGAAAAAACGTGTTCAGACCACTTTCAAATAGTTCTGACGCTACAAATACACGCAAAGAAAAAAAACGTTTGGAAAACGTGTACCGAAAACGATTTTCTTTTGTTAGAGTTTTTTGAATTGCTTCGAAAATTTTAAACTTTTATGACCAAAAAAATTCATTTGTTACAACATTTTTATTTTTTCAATAAAAAAAGTTATTTTTGAAACAACAACGCAGTCCATTTCGTTTATATCAAACACTGTTCTTTTCTGACTTTTAGTCTTTAATAAGACACATTTTACAGTTCAAAATTTAATATACTACAATTTAATAATGAACATTTTTTCGGAATCTTCTGAACATATCTGGAATATATGTAAAAAAACAAAAAAACAAAAAAAACTTTGGTCGAAGCAGGGATCGAACCCACGACCCTTGGCATGCAAGTCGGACGTAGCAACCACTGCTCCACGGTGCCAAACTAAATGTTTGTTTCTGTTAAATAAACTTTGTTTATTCGGTTCGTGGGCGCCGCAAGCTATGCTTTATAAATATAACTTATATGGATATTTATCTATTGATGACCGTAACAGGTACATAGCTCAGTGGTTAGTGTGTTGGCTTACAAAGTGCATGGTCCGCGGTTCGATTCTCCGTCCAGGCGAAAGGTAAAAAAATTTTAAAAATTTATAAAATCGTATAATTTCTTCTACATTGTTGGTATTACAGGTAAAGGTGTTAAGAACTAAAAAACCTCGTGGATGTGAGAAAGATGTGAGGGAAAATACAATAGAAAGAAAACAATGTTTTTTTTTGAGTTTGTCTTTATGAAATCCTGGAAAAGAATAAACGTTTATCACAAAAAGTATATACTTTTCTTCCAAATACACTTCCTTACAGCGAAAAGCAAATGAGAAACGAACTTTGTTTGTCTAAAATTTCGTTTGGGAGGAAAGAATTATTTTTTTGCGTGTAAATACAATCAGAACGGTAGAGAACAAACCAAATTTGTTACCAAAGCTGACATGAAATCCTAAAAATATATCGAAATACCATAACAATATCACTTCATTGTTACGGACTAAAAAACAAACCATGCGATCATTCACTTTTGGAGACATCACAAATATAATAAAGGAAGCTCACAGTAAGATATATATACACTGTTAGAAAAATATGTTTTTCATATGTTCCGATATAAACAAAATGTGTTTCGGGCACAATTTTGAAACACAATATATTTAAGTGCAAACATGTAATGTTCCTAAACTAACACTAAATGTTTGGGACATCTATGTTAATATGTTAGAATATATTATGTTTGGGGCATGCATGTTTCATAAAAATCATATGTGTGAATGCAAACATATATAAATTTACAAATTTCGACTAAACATACATATGTTGTGATATTTTTTTCAGAGAGCGACAGAGAGAGAGAGTATAGAGAAATAAATAGAGATGGAAACCGGGAGAGTTGACGAAAGATATCAACATAACACAGCAAAAGAATCAAAAGAGAACAATTTCTGTGAAACCGCTTGTATGTTGTTTCGGAAAACTGTTTTATGATCAGGACAAAAATTTGATATGCTTAAGTCTAAATATTATTTAATTTGAATAAAGAGAATAGATATTCGGCCTTTTCGCCTTGAGAGCAGCATTTTATTTATGTGTGGACATGTGTTTTGTTTATCATTTTGGCACTATGGGCACAATTTTTCGTTAAAGGAAACAGGGGTCTTCATAAAAATAACAAGGGCACTATACTCTTTCTAGAGTTGGGACAGTAAAATAAAATAAGGAGGAAATAGTGAAAAATTACAAAGCAAAATGTATAAAAACAAAGTTTAGTTGCTCCTTATTAATAAGTAGTCCACGAGGAGTTGACGGACACCTTCAAATATAAAAGCGGGCATTAAGTTCGAGTTTTGCAGCTAAAACAATTTAACAAGTTTATTTTCTTTAAAATGAATTATTAAAGAAAAATAAAAGGCATTTTATAGCGATGTTGTTAAATGCTAGTAAAAAACTGTTCACGCCTAAATAAATTTATGTTTATATTATAAAATTTTTTATGTATGTTTATACTCGACTCCACGTTCTTCTTTTGTTAGAGTTTTTGAATTCCTTCCAACAGTTTTTGTTACAAAATTGTTATTTTTGCAATAAAAAAATAATATTTTATCCAAAAATCAGTCAATTTCGTTTATACCAAGCACTGTTACTGACTATAAATCTTTCTAATAACCCACATTTTGAAGTTTCATTATAAAAATTTAATATAGTATAAATATAAATGTGTAAATTAAAAACAAAAAACAAAAAAAGTGTTCGGTCGGAGTAGGGATTGAACCCACGACCCTTTGCATGCAAGGCAGACATGCTAACCACTGCTCCACGTAGCAAACAAATGTATGTTTCTGTTAAATAATGTTATGTTTGCATGGGCTCGTGGATGCTGCAAACTATGCTATATAAATGTAACTTATGACGATAATTATCTACTGGTGACTATAACAGCTACGTAGCCCAGTGGATAGTGTGTTGGCTTACAAACTGTATGGTCCTCGGTTCGATTCTCCGTGCAGGCGAAAGGTAAAATTTATAAAAGTGAATAATTTCTTCAACATTATTTGTATTACAGAAAAAGGTGCCAAGAACTAAAATATTTCGTGAAAGGGAAAATTACGAGTATGTTAGGGAATGAGCACAATCGTCTTTGCGAAAAATTCTTCCAAGCATATAATATTTTTGAGCTCAATATGCTTCCAAACATATAATATGTTCACATAAAACAAACATATTAATGTTTCGGCAGTATCCAATAATATATGTGCTTCCTGCAAAATATGTTTGGAACATATGTTAAAGAAGCGATTTTTTTTGAGGGTGTATAAATGTACACCAATTCACACCAAAACAAAAATGGTTTAATTTATCCTATCATAAAGCTCGACAATAAGTTCAAGCGGCACTGCAGAAATATAGAATATGGACCTGTGCAGAAAACAGGCTTCATTATAGTAATAAAAGACAAAGGTATACACAACTTTGTCTAAAAGCTAAGGATTCGTATTATAAAAGGATCAAAAGAAACCTGGAAAAAGTACAAAATAGCAAGGACTGGTGGAGACTGGTAAGAGAAATTAGAAACACATACAGGGAGGACCCCTGCGGAAGTCCTCCGACGCCACTTTCAAGGTCTCTTAAGCTCACATAAAGAACCAGATATCTTCTACGCATATCGAATATAATTTGATCGTGACTTGGATAAACCAATAACATTGGCGGAAATAAAAAAACGTGCTCAGTAAAACTAAAGATCATAAAGCTGCTGGAGTCGATAGAGTGCCTTATGAATTCTTTAAAAATGCATCAAATTATCTATTAGAAGAAATGATGAACACATTTAATGTGGGGTACGATTCCGGATGTATTGACGAGTCTTTACTTAGAAGCATAATTTTCCCAATTTTTAAGAAAGGTGACAGGACATTATCATGTAATTACAGGGGTATTGCGTTCATGGATTGCATCGCAGAGATTATGATGGATATACTCAATAGGAGATTGACATCATGGATGGAGAAGAATAACATCTTAAATGAATATCAAGCTGGCTTCCGAAAGAACTACAGCACATTCGATAATGAATATAATTTGTCCTCAATCGTTCATCTGAATTTGGCCCCGAAAAAGAAAACTTATGAATTTTTTGTAGATTTTAAGGCTGCGTTCGACAATATATCGAGAAAAGCGCTAGTCTACAAGTTACATATGTTGGGCGTATTTACAAAAGCTGTTCGATTTATTGAAAACTTATACAACAAGACGATTTCGGCAGTCTGGACTGGAAACGAACTTTCAGATTATTTCAATACGTCTTCTGTCCCCGCTCTTATTCGCGCTATATCTAAATGACTTGCACGATGTTAAAGTGTAACAATAGACCAATTAAATATCAGATTGCTGCTTTACGCCGATGACATAGTAATACTAGCCGATGAACCAGAAGTACTGCAAAGAATGATACGCAATTTGGAAATTTATTGTAAGCTCTGGTCGGTAGAAGTAAATCTAACCAAATCAAAAATAATGGTGTTCAGAATAGGTGGTCGACTAAGTAGAGATGAAAACTGGACGTTCCTATCGAGCGCGGTAACAATAACGTCAGAATATAATTATTTAGGCGTAAATTTAACACCCGCCATGAGCTTCACCAAACTTGCGGAAAAACGGTATCAAGCTGCCAAAAATAGTATAAGCTGCACGTGGAATGATTTCCTTTGTAAACGTTAAGTCTCTCTTGCAGCAAAGTGGAAACTCTTCTTAGCTGTCAGCAGATCAATTATTTAACACTCTCTTTGTATATCATTAACGCTCTTACTCTCAAAGAAAATATTAAACAAAAGAATATTCTGGGCAAACGACATGGGAACAAATTCTAATATCGAGTGGACAACAAATAATCTGAACTGGTCGATTTGGAAAGAAAACGAAAACAAGCTGCAACAAGTGCTAAGATTAAAGAACATAAGTAGGTACGTATTAATAATTAAAACAGAACACTTGAAGAACATATGGAAATTTGGACATATCGCAGGGAACAAATTATTTGAGCATAACTAATACGAGTACATACGATTAATAATGAAAATCAGAACAGAAACAACAATTTTAAATGGCAATAGGTTCAATAACAATGGCTCAGAAATGTGTTCGGTGTGCAACACAGAAAGAAAATGTTCAGCACTTTATCGGCAGATGTCCACTTTTGAAGGAAATAAGAAACACCTATTAAAAAAAAAAGATTTTATCAGACGAGGAGATAAAAAATTTGTTTGGTGGAAAGTTTGTACACTGAAAAAAATATTGCCGTGAAGTCAAGGATTTCATGTATTTACAATACACATGCAAATTTTGCTTAGCATAGAAGACGCATATCTCTAATATAAAGTTTTTTCCTTGTCCAAAAGTCGATAAACTTTTGAATGAAGGCGTATTGTCCTTATATTTTAAGTGATTTCACTTAAAAATGGGTATCATAACATGAGAGAAAAAATGTTTGGGCTAAGGTCAACTTGACTTTAGTAATTCAGAAAAATTCTTTAATTTTATTGAAATTGTCTTTAAATTTGTTGTCTTTTTGCATCTTGACTACAAAGCAAAAAATCGTTAAAATATAGGACATGTTTCTCAACACTTTATTTTAAAGACGTTTTTCACTTGAAACATAGCATAATTTCTACCGGAAGGCGAGTCTTAATTTGGAAAATAAAGTTGTCGTTCACTCGTTTTTATAGGACTTTGATAGCATATGAAGAAAAAAAGCTGAAAAACGAAAAATTTAAATTTGCTTCCTAGAATCAACTGCACAAAACCAAAATTTAGAAGACAATTGTGTCCTAAAAATATCCTTACTTGTATTCTCCGATTCTTTGGCTCGGAATCAATACCAACATTTTTAAAGTAAAGACAAAATCGTTGTATCCGGGCATGCTTTTTTTCAGTGTAGAATGGACATGTCTCGCAAAGTTCACAAAAATGGCATTGAAGTACAGACTAGAATTAATATCTGAATTCAACTATTAATTGTATATTATATTACTTACGTAGAACGTAAAATTAAATCTACATGTAGACTAACGACGATATGACAAAGTCTTCAAGCTACCTGAAAATAATTGTATTCATAATAAATGGAAACAAAAACAGAGTATTATACACATTTTAACTGTTTATGAAAAATATTAAAATACTACTACTACTGACCTTCGACACAACAGAGCCGAAAGACTTTTTAAAGTTTACAGTGCACTCGCGGTAACGTGAACAAATTAAAACCATGGGAGTTCACATAAGCAAACTTCAGCGAATTTCAGAACAAAACATAGCCATATTCGGGAGTTTTACACTTTCTAGTGTGATAGTCTTTTATTATACCCTCCACCATAGGATGGGGGGTATATTAACTTTGTCATTCCGTTTGTAACACATCGAAATATTGCTCTAAAACCCCATAAAGTATATATATTCTGGGTCGTGGTGAAATTCTGAGCCGATCTGAGCATGTTCGTCCGTCCGTTTTTTGAAATCACGCTAACTTCCGAACGAAACAAGCTATCGACTTGAAACTTGGCACAATTAGTTGTTATTGATGTAGGTCGAATGGTATTGCAAATGGGCCATATCGGTCCACTTTTACGTATAGCCCCCATATAAACGGACCCCAAAATTTGGCTTGCGAATCCTCTAAGAGAAGCAAATTTCATCCGATCCGTCTGAAATTTGTTACATCGTGTTAGTATATGGTCTCTAACAACCATGCAAAAATTGGTCCACATCGGTCCATAATTATATGTAGCCCCCATATAAACCGATCCCCAGATTTGGCTTTCGGTGCCTCTAAGAGAAGCAAATTTAATGTGGTCTCTAATGACCATGCAAAAATTGGTCAACATCGGTCCATAATTATATATAGCCGCCATATAAACCGATCCCCAAATTTGGGGCTCCTTGGATGAGCAAAATTCATCCGATTCGGTTGAAATTTGGTACGTGATGTTGGTATATTGTATCCAACAACCATGCAGGAATTGGTTCATATCAGTCCATAATCATATATAGCCCCCATATAAACCGATCCCGAGATTTGGTTTTGGAGCCTCTTGGAGGAGCAAATTTCATCCGAGTCAGTTGAAATTTGGTACGTTGTGCTATGGCCGTTAACAACCATGCCTAACTAGGTCCATATCGGTCTATAGTTATATATAGCCCTCAGATAAATCGATGCCCAATCACACAAAAATTGGTCCATATCAAGTTCATAATTGTATATAGCCCCCACATAAGCGACCCCCATATTTCAATTCTGGCTCTCTACCATATCGTCCATATCGATTCGTAATTATAATATATACCACGTATGGACTAACTCACAATTTAGAAATCGATGTTAAGAAGTTTTAAAATACCACAACCCAAGTAATTCGATTGTGGATGACAATCTTTCGTAGAAGTTTCTACGCAATCCATGGTGGAGGGTACATAAGATTCGGCCTGGCCGAACTTACGGTCGTATATACTTGTTTTTGTTATTAGTAATATTAAAAACGTAATTTAGTTCCATGAAAAAATTAAAAAAGATCGGAAATATTAGTGGGTATGGAATTATAAGGCAATTTAATAATTAAAATTCACGAAAAAAGCCAAACTATATCATTAAAAAAATTCGTAAGTATATTTGAAATTGTATTTGGCATTGTGAATCTGCCTTTAACATCAAATTTCATGTTTTCAGCTTTACGGAGTAGTTAGTGTAAGAAAAGGCGTGTTCATCTTAGGCGGTGTTCACGTTACCGCGAGTGTATTTATTTTGTATTCATTTCTGCCTCTCTGGTAAAATCTAACCTTATATGGTTAATTTATCTATGTTTCTTGTTAATTTTACTTTATATAATGTTACTTTGCATTCGTTACCAAACATTTACAATGAATGTTTTGACCAGACACATGGTAAAAAAAATCGTTGTATTTTCGGCTCTGTGTATAGAAAATTGTGTCAAAATTTTACTTCTATAGAAACTATTGTCAAAATTTTATTTCTGTAGAAAAATTTGTCAAAATATTATTTCTGTACAATATTTTATTTCTATAGATAATTTTGTCAAAACCTATTTCTACAGAAAATTTTGTTATTTATACCCTTCACCACTACTGTGGTACAGGGTATAATAAGTTTGTGCATTTGTATGTAACGCCAAGATGGAGTAATCTTAGACCAACCTTTTAGTATACGGATCGGCTTAGAATTAAATTCTGAGTCGATTTAGCGATGTCCGTCTGTCTGTCTGTCTGTCCGTCTGTCTGTTGGTGTATTTTTGTGTGCAAAGTACAGCTCGCAGTTTTAGTCCGATTGTCCCAAAATTTGGTATAGGGTCCTGTTTCGGCTCAAAGACGATCCCTATTGATTTTAGAAAAAATCGGTTCAGATTTAGATATAGCTGCCATATATATTTTTCACCGATCTGGTCATAATTGGCTTGTATATCAACCGACCCTCAAATTCCGTACATCCAAATATTTTATGAGTCTCGAAAAACTTGCAAAATATCAGCCAAATCGGTTCAGATTTAGATATAGCTCCCACATATAGCTTTCGCCCGATTTACACTCATTTGCCCACAGAGGCCAATTTTTGCTCCGATTTAGTTGAAATTTTGCATAGGGAGTAGAATTAGCATTGTAGCTATGCGTGCCAAATTTGGTTGAAATCGGTTCAGATTTGGATATATCTCCCATACAAAGCTTTCGCCCGATTTACACTCATATGACCACAGAGGCCAATTTTTAACTCCGATTTAGATGAAATTTTGCACAGAGAGTAGAATTAGCATTGTTGCTATGCGTGCCAAATTTGGTTGAAATCGGTTCAGATTTAGATTATCTCCCATATATATGTTTTTCTGATTTCGACAAAAATGGTCAAAATACCAACATTTTCCTTGTAAAATCGCCACTGCTTAGTCCAAAAGTTGTAAAAATGACTCTAATTTTCCTAAACTTATAATACATATATATATATATATATATATATATATATATATATATATATATATATATATATATATATATATATATATATATATATATCGAGCGATAAATCATAAATAAACTTTTGCGAAGTTTCCTTAAAATTACTTCAGATTTAAATGTTTCACATATTTTTTTTACTAATATTGTGTTCCACCCTAGTGCATTAGCCGACTTAAATTTTGAGTCTATACATTTGTAAAAGTCTATCAAATTCTGTCCAGATCGAGTGATATTTAAATGTATGTATTTGGGACACACCTTTATATATAGCCCCCAACACATTTGACGGATGTGATATGGTATCGAAAATTTAAATCCACAAAGTGGTGCAGGGTATGATATAGTCGGCCCCGCCCGACTTTAGACTTTCCTTACTTGTTTTTACTAATATTGTGTTCCACCCTAGTGCATTAGCCGACATAAATTTTGAGTCTATAGATTTGTAAAAGTCTATCAAATTCTGTCCAGATCGAGTGATATTTAAATGTATGTATTTGGGACACACCTTTATATATAGCACCCAACACATTTGACGGATGTGATATGGTATCGAAAATTTAGATCTACAAAGTGGTGCAGGGCAGAGAACGGCTGCGATCTACCTCAACCGACCAGTGTATTTAGTAAACACCAACATTTGCAATCTTCAAACACCAATTGGTAAAAAAAATTCAACCACCAATATCCAATGCAACCGACGACTGTCGGTGTTTGTTAGTATGAGTGTTGGTCTCTCGAAAACACCGTAGTAAAGCAATCACACAAAGCAGTGCTGCCGCTACTACTTCAATCGAAGTATTTTGCTCCATTTTCATAAAATTTACTTCGTCACTCCTTCTTCCAAAAATCTGCTTCACTTTTTGTTCTGCTTCAAATTTTTAAATTTTTCCCCATATTACCTAATTGTTTTTCCTATTCCTTTAATTACGATGAACATAGCGGTTTTAATCATTGAATTATTAACCGATGTGGGCCAATTTTTGCATAGTTGTTAGAGACCATATACTTACACCATGTACCAAATTTCAGCCGGATCGGATGAAATTTGGTTCTCTTAGAGGTTCCGCAAGCCAAATTGGGGGAATCAGTTTATATGGGGGCTATATATAATTATGGACTGATGTGGACCAATTTTTGCATGGTTGTTAGAGATCATATGCTGAAATTTCAGGGGGATCTGATGAAATTTGCTTCTCTTAGAGTCCCCGCAAGCCAAATTTGGGGGTCCGTTTATATGGAGGCTATACGTAAAAGTGTACCGATATGGCCCATTTGTAATACCATCCGACCTACATCATTAACAACTACTTGTGCCAAGTTTCAAGTCGATAGCTTCTTTCGTTCGGAAGTTATCGTGATTTCAACAGACGGACGGACATCAGATCGACTCAGAATTTCACCACGACCCAGAATATATATACTTTATGGGGTCTTAGAGCAATATTTCGATGTGTTACAGACGGAATGTCAAAGTTAATATACCCCCATCCTATGGTGGAGGGTATAATAAAAAAATGAATTCTATTGTTTTGTTTTCAAAAATGTATGCTACTTCAATTTTATTCAATATACTCCACTTTTTTCCAAAATCTACTTCACTCAATTTTTCACTAGCGGCAGCACTGACACAAAGTGGTTACCCATATCTCAGCAGTTTGGTATTCTCTTATTTATTACTCTCTCAATTCTCTTGAGCTAATGCCAACTGCTAGTAATTGTTGTTGTTGAGTGCAATCACACTTAAGTGCCAACCTCGTTTTTTGTTTACCGAGCGTTGTTACGATGTCGATTGGTTTATGATTGCAAGACACTGCATACGAACATTGTTATATATTATTGGTGTTTTTATTCTCGCATTTGTATCAATGTAAAAGATCGCATGGTAATTGGTGTCTTACTCACTGCCACCGACATTTTGTGGGTAAGATTGCAATACGAACAAGTATATACGGCCGTAAGTTCGGCCAGGCCGAATCTTATGTACCCTCCACCATGGATTGCGTAGGAACTTCTACTAAAGGCTGTCATCCACAATCGAATTACTTGGGTTGCGATAACACTTGCCGATGGCAAGGTATCGTAAAACTTTTTAACACTGTCTTCTAAATTGTAAGTTAGCCCATACTGGGTATATATTAAACAAAAAAAGGCCGATTAAATACGTATATAATCTAGTTTGACAAAATTTTCTATAGAAATGAAACCTTGACAAAATTTTCTATAGAAATAAAATTTTGACAAAATTTTCTATAGCAATACAATTTTGACAAAAAATTCTATAGAAATAAAATGTTGACAAAATTTTGTATAGAAATGAAATTTTGACAAAATTTTGTATAGAAATAAAATGTTGACAAAATTTTCTACAGAATTAAATTTTTGACAAAATTTTCTATAGAAATAAAATTTTGACAAACATTTCTATAGAAATAAACTTTTGACAAAACTTTCTATAGAAATTAAATTTTAACAAAACTTTCTATAGTAATAAAATTTGACAAAATTTTCTATGGAAATAACGTTTTGGTAGATTACAAAATTTTCTATAGAAATAAAATTTTGACAAAATTTTCTATGGAAATAAAATTTTGACAAACATTTGTATAGAAATAAACTTTTGACAAAACTTTCTATAGAAATGAAATTTTGACAAAACTTTCTATAGTAATAAAATTTGACAAAATTTTCTATGGAAATAAAGTTTTGGTAGATTATTTTTGGCGATATGGACCAATTTTTGTGTAATAAGTCATCGGCTATATATAACTAAAGACCGATATGGACCAATTTTTACATGGCTGTTAGAGGCCATATATTGACAAAATGTACCAAATTTCAACCGTATCGGATGACTTTTGCTCCTCCAAGAGGTTCCGGACGTCATAATTATGGACCGATATGGACCAATTTTTGCATGGTTGTTAGAGACCATATACTAACACCATGTACCAAATTTCAACTGGATCGGATGAATTTTGCTCTTCCAAGAGGCTCCGGAGGTCAAATCTGGGGATCGGTTTATATGGGGGCTATATATAATTATGGACCGATATGGACCAATTTTTGCATGGTTATTAGAGGCCGTAAACTAACATCAGGTACCAAATTTCAACCGGATCGGATGAATTTTGCCCCTCCAAGAGGCTCCGGAGGTCAAATCTGGGGATCGGTTTATATGGGGCTATATATAATTATGGACCGATATGGACCAATTTTTGCATGGTTGTTAAAAACCGTATACTAAGACCACGTACTAAATTTCAACCGGATCGGATGAATTTTGCTCCTCCAAGAGGCTCCGGTGGTCAAATCTGGGGATCGGTTTATATGGGAGCTATATATAATTATGGACCGATATGGACCAATTTTTGCATGGTTGTTAGAGGCCGTATACTAACATCAGGTACCAAATTTCAACCGGATCGGATGAATTTTGCCCCTCCAAATGTCTCCGGAGGTCAAATCTGGAGATCGGTTTATATGGGGGCTATATATAATTATGGACCGATATGGACCAATTTTTGCATGGTTGTTAGAGACCATATATTAACATCAGGTACCAAATTTCAATCGGATCGGATGAATTTTGCCCCTCCAAGAGGCTCCGGAGGTCAAATCTGGGGATCGGTTTATATGGGGGCTATATATAATTATGGACCGATATGGACCAATTTTTGCATGGTTGTTAGAGACAATATACTAACACCATGTACCAAATTTCAGCCGGATCGGACGAAATTTGCTTCTCTTAGAGGCTCCCCAAGCCAAATCGGGGGATCGGTTTATATGGGGGCTATATATAATTATGGACCTATGTGAACCAATTTTTGAATGGTTGTTAGAAACCATATACTAACACCATGTACCAAATTTCAGCCGGATCGGATGAAAATTGTTGCTCTTAGAGGCTCTGCTAGCCAAATCGGGGGATCGGTTTATATGGGGGCTATATATAATTATGGACCGATTTGGACCAATTTTTGCATGGTTGTAAGAGACCATATACTAACACAATGTACCAAATTTCAGCCAGATCGGATGAAATTTGCTTCTCTTAGAGGCCTCGCAAGCCAAATTTGGGGGACCGTTTATATGGGGGCTATACGTAAAAGTGGACCGATATGGCCCATTTGCAATACCATCCGACCTACATCAATAACAACTACTTGTGCCAAGTTTCAAGTCGATAGCTTATTTCGTTCGGAAGTTAGCGTGATTTCCACAGACGGACGGACAGCCGGACAGACGGACAGACGGACGGACGGACAGACGGACAGACGGACGGACGGACGGACATGCTTAGATCGACTCAGAATTTCACCACGACCCAGAATATATATACTTTATGGGGTCTTAGAGCAATATTTCGATGTGTTACAAACGGAATGACAAAGTTAATATACCCCCATCCTACACTCAAAAAAAAGTGAACTCACTATTTCACTAAAGCCAATTTAACTATATTTTAGTTCATGAAATTATTATATTTGGAGAAAGTTTCATTTACTCTAATAATTTTTTGCGTACGTTAGTTAAATGAACTAAAAGACGGGAAAAAATTATACACAAATGAAGTAAAAAGTTTTACTAAATTCGTACTTCTCACAAAATAGTTCATTATTTCTTTAAATTTGTAAATTTTACTACAACAGCGTCCATCCTGAACTTCGTATGTCACTAAAGACATTCTTGCGATTTTTAACTCCAATTTTTTCCTTCAAACTGCAAAATTTTCTTTAAATAGTGAAAAAAATATTTATGTCTAATAAATTTTCTTGAATTTGTCGAAAAATATTTACTTATTTTTGTGATATCGGCGTGATGCCAGCGCTTGTAATACTGTTTAGTTAAAAATTTCTAAAACTATTCAAAATTTTCTAAAATTAATCAAAAGTTTTCTTCCTGGTGGGTTCACTGTTTTTTCAGTGTATGGTGGAGGGTATAAAAAAAGCCACCGGTTGCAGTTCTCTGGTGCAGGGTATGTGTACAAATGCGAATCTATGATTGGACTGTATTAGTAATGTTGATTTCGCAAGTGTAAAGAACAGTGTCGAGCAATCATGTAAATAAATAAATAGAATAAAGGTAAGGCAGATTTCAGTTTCAATTCAATAATTTATTTCCAGGCGCTTCTTACCGCTTCAAATGATGATGCACAAGTAAAGTAACATCATATTGATCGTTCAAGTAAAAGCAATGCAAATTTATCTATTGGAACTTATTTCAAAAATGGTGGTCACTGTTGAGTGAAAGCTTTTTAATTATTCTTGGTGTTACCACATTTAAACAAACGATAGATATATGTAACAATTCAAAATATAAGATGCGTATTATTGGTTAGATTCACATATTCATAATTAAGCGAATTCATATCATGAAAAACTAGAAATAAAATACAATAAAAGAGTATTTGTTCAACAGGGTTGAACAGTATGATATAGTCGGCCCGCCCGACTTTAGACTTTCCGTACTTGTTTTTAATTTGAAAATTTTAAGAAAATTTATTTTTATAGAAAATTTAAGGTAAACAAATTTTATATAGAAACTTGAAGTACCTCTTAGTTGGAGAGGTATGTTTTGTAAAATCAACCAAAATATTAAAAATTCTACCTCTCTATCCAACATTAAAAAATTTACCATTTTTAATAGAATTCTACCAACTTTGGCAACCGTCATTTTTAGTCGTTAAGCTCTCTCATGAGAGCATATTTCTGGTATTCGAATTCTTGTCTTCGTTCGCAACCAAAACGAAAATCAGCTGATTTCGATTTTTCTAGATAAAGCTCTAAACGACAAGTGAGTCGCAAATAAATGCGAACGACAAATTAACGTTACCACTAAAATTGGGTTTCTCTAAAGTCGAGCAGAAATGTCAAATCCACTCACTTGGCATAAACCTTTTGTTTTGTGGAAATGTTATTTATAAATAAGAAAAAAAGTCTAATTATTGATCAACCGATTAACGCCTTTTAGTGTATTTATGTAATATTTTTGGGACCTCCCTCCTGCAGATTTCAAGAAAATAGGAAAACTTGCAATTTTCAAAAAACGGCCAAGGAGCATACGCCCCTCCCGACCAGATATCGCAAACATCACGTACTCTATATTTATTTCAAAGCCCTCCACGTTCCCTATAAATCCCATGTAAATCAAAGAAGTTTAGATTTTTCACTATTTCGACCAGTTATCGAAAAATCATGTACACAGTATTTTGTATCAGATAAGATTAGATTTTGCTCTATTCCTTTAAAAAACGGACGGCTCCTTCCCCGATTAAATATCGGAAACTACAGTAGGGGGTTTTCGTTCACCACTTTCCCTAAAAATTGGAGATTAATTTTTTCACTGTACTTTCAAAAAATCCCCTACAAAATATCGAACAATAAAGTAGAATTTAAATCCATTTTGCGAAAAGTCAGACGAGGGGAAGTCCCCCCTCGTAGTAAAACATTTTAAGAATTGTTCACTTGGACTTAAACCGGTCGTGACGTTATTAAGCAAACAAAAGCCAGCCGGAGAAATTTTTAGTTAGTTAAAAAGTAAAATAGGGTATTCAATTTTTCTAGGTTTAACAACGCTTTGTGGAAATCTCAAAATTTGGAGTACAATTTAGTTCAATTTTCGTACGAGTTAGTTTATTCGTTCTATAAAACAGTTCACTTTTTTCAGTAAGGAGGAGATCCACGGGAAATCCTGCTACAGACACGAAGAATAAAGTACTACTCTCACACCACATCGGTATTTTCTACACGCAAAAAAATAATTCTTTCCTCCCAAACGAAATTTTAGACAAACAAAGTTCGTTTCTCATTTGCTTTTCGCTGTAAGGAAGTGTATTTGGAAGAAAAGTATATACTTTTTGTGATAAACGTTTATTCTTTTCCAGGATGTAAAAACAATTTCATAAAGCCTAGCTCAAAAAAAAAAACATTATTTTCTTGCTAATTGCATTGTCCCTCACATCTTTCTCACATCCTCGAGGATTTTTAGTTCTTAACACCTTTTCCTGTAATACCAACAATGTAGAAGAAATTATACGATTTTATAAATTTTTAAAATTTTTTTGACCTTTCGCCTGGACGGAGAATCGAACCGCGGACCATGCACATTGTAAGCCAACACACTAACCACTGAGCTATGTACCTGTTATGGTCATCAATAGATAAATATCAATATAAGTTATATTTATATAGCATAGCTTGCGGCGCCCACGAACCGAATAAACAAAGTTTATTTAACAGAAACAAACACTTAGTTTGGCACCGTGGAGCAGTGGTAGCTACGTCCGACTCTCATGCCAAGGGTCGTGGGTTCGATCCCTGCTTCGGCCAAAGTTGTTTTTTTTTTGCTTTTGTTTTTTTTTACATATATTCCAGATATATTCGGAAGATTCCGAAAAAATGTTCAACATTACATTGTACTATATTAAATTTTGAACTGTAAAATGTGTCTTAAATATTAAAGACCTAAAGTCAGAAAAGAACAGTGTTTGATATAAACGAAATGGACTGTGTTGTTATTTCAAAAATAACTTTTTTTATTGAAAAAATAAAAATTTTGTAACAAACGAATTTTTTTGGTGATAAAAGTTTAAAATTTTCGAAGCAATTCAAAAAACTCTAACAAAAGAAAAACGTTTTCGGTACACGTTTTCCAAACGTTTTTTTTCTTTGCGTGTAAATTTCAATGAAATAGTATAACATCTCTTTGAAAAAAATATAGGGATAAAAAACTACGAAATACGAAAATCAGCTTTTCGATAAGTCAACTTTGTATCAAAGACTCCGAAGACTTTTGTAATCTTCAAATTTGACCGACCATCTTTTCATAGTTTTGACTATCCGCCTCATCAACATAATTCGAAAATTCAACTTTTGATTAGAAGGGAGATTGATGCTAATATTTCTATGCTAAATATTATTTAATCTTTTAAAGGTTCACGTACACAAAAAAAGCATGCCCGGTTCCAAAGATTTTGTTTTTACGTTAACAATTTTGGTATTGATTCCGAGCCAAAGAAGCGGAGAATTCAAGTAAGGATACTTTTAAGACACAATTCTCTTTTATATTTAGGTTTTGTGTACTTGGTTCTAGGAACAAATTTTAATTTTTCGTTTTTTTCAGCTTTTTTTCATCATATGCTATCAAGGTTCTTTAAAAACAGGTTAACGACAACTTTATTTTCCAAATTCAGACTCGACTTCCAGTAGAAATTATGCTATGTTTCAAGTCAAAAACGTCTTTGAAATAAAGTGTTGAAAAACATGTCCTATATTTGAACGATTTTTTGCTTTGTAGTCGAGATGCAAAAAGACAACGAATTTAAAGACATTTACATTAATTTTAAAGAATTTTTCTGAATTATTAAAGTCAAGTTGACCTTAGCCAAAAAAAAAAAAAACAAAACCTTTCATGTTATGATACCCATTGTTAAGTCAAATCATTTAATTATAAGGACAACACGACTTCATTGAAAAGTTTATCGACTTTTGGACAAGGAAAAAAACGTTATAATACAGAAATGCGTTTTCTATGCTAAGCAAAATTTGCATTAGTATTTTAAGGACATGAAATCTTTGGCCTCACGACAATATTTTTTCAGTGTATGTAAGCACATACGACAAATATGAATAAGTTAAATTGTTAGAAGCACGAACGGTCAAGGGTAGGTACTTCACTCAGCATAGCCTATTTCAACTGCAGAAAAATTCTTAATGTTCGCTATTAATTAAATCGGAGAATGTTCAAAAACGGTCCCTTCTCCACCTTGCCTACGAGTTTCAAGAAAATGGGAATTTTTAGCAAAGTAATTAAGCGGAGATTACTTTATTTACTTATTGCTCACAATGTGACATTGTTTTAAAACAAAACAAGGAAATACTCTCCACCATGGATTGCGTAGAAACTTATACTAAAGACTGTCATCTATAATCGAATTACTTCAGATATGGTAACACATGCAGATGGTAAGGTACACTAATAGAATCAATTACGTTCCACAATCGTGAACGGTCAAAAAACGGAATGTTAACGATTTCGTTCACGTCGGTTCACGATTTCATGAACAACATTCGTCTTTCTTTGGCCATGAAAAGTTTTAAAATAATTGTTAGACGTTGTTATGGAAACTCCGCCGGTAGTGCAATGTGCTAAGGCGACGCGTATGGTGCAGACAACACAGGTTCGAGTCACGGTAGCAGAAATCATGTTTTAATTTTGTTTATATATTCGTAACCATTACGTTTTCAGATCATGAACGATGGTTGTTGTTTTGTCAGTTAATCGTTGTCAGACACCACATGTGTACTGATTCACTTTCATGAACGGATCGTTTTTATACCCTCCATCATAGGATGGGGGTATATTAACTTTGTCATTCCGTTTGTAACACATCGAAATATTGCTCTAAGACCCCATAAAGTATATATATTCTGGGTCGTGGTGAAATTCTGAGTCGATCTAAGCATGTCCGTCCGTCCGTCCGTCTGTTGAAATCACGCTAACTTCCGAACGAAACAAGCTATCGACTTGAAACTTGGCACAAGTAGTTGTTATCGATGTAGGTCGGATGGTATTGAAAATGGGCCATATCGGTCCACTTTTACGTATAGCCCCCATATAAAGGGACCCTCAGATTTGGCTTGTGGAGCCTCTAACAGAAGCATATTTCATCCGATCCGGCTGAAATTTGGTATATGGTGTTGGTATATGGTCTCTAACAATCATGCAAAAATTGGTCCACATCGGTCCATAATTATATATAGTCCCCATATAAACCGATCCCCAGATTTGGCTTGCGGAGCCTCAAAGAGAAGCAAATTTCATCCGATCCGGCTGAAATTTGGTATATGGTCTTTAACAACCGTGCAAAAATTGGTTCACATCGGTCAATAATTATATATAGCCCCCATATAAACCGATCCCTAGATTTGGCTTGCGGAGCCTCTAAGAGAAGAAAATTTCATCCGATCCGGCTGAAATTTGGTACATGATGTTGGTATATGGTCTCTAACAACCATGCAAAAATTGGTCCATATCGGTCCATAATTATAGATAGCCCCCATATAAACCGATCCCCAGATTTGGCTTGCGGAGCCTCAAAGAGAAGCAAATTTCATCCGATCCGGCTGAAATTTGGTACATGATGTTGGTATATGGTCTCTAACAACCGTGCAAAAATTGGTCCACATCGGTCCATAATTATATATAGCGCCCATATAAACCGATCCCCAGATTTGGGTTGCGGAGCCTCAAAGAGAAGCAAATTTCATCCGATCCGGCTGAAATTTGGTACATGATGTTGGTATATGGTCTCTAACAACCGTGCAAAAATTGGTCCACATCGGTTCATAATTATATATAGCCCCCATATAAACCGATTCCCAGATTCGGCTTGCGAAGTCTTCAAGAGAAGCAAATTTCATCCAATCCGGTTGTAGTTTGGAACATGGTGTTAGTATATGATCTTTAACAACCGTGCCAGAATTGGTCCATATCGGTCCGTAATTATATATAGCCCCCATATAAAACGTTCTCCAGATTTGACCTCCGGAGCCTCTTGGAGGAGCAAAATTCGTCCGATCCGGTTCAAATTAGGAACGTGGTGTTAGTATATGGTCGCTAACAACCATACCAAAATTGGTCCATATCGGTTCATAATAAAATTTTCATCATTGTCAAAATTTTATTTCTATAGAAAATTTTGTTCAAATTTTATTCGGTTCATAATCAGGTTGCCACTCGAGCCTAAAATAATCTACCAAGATTTTATTTCTATAGAAAATTTTGTCAAAAGTTTATTTCTATAGAAAATTTTGTTAAAATTTTATTTCTGTAGAAATTTTTGTCAAAATTTTCTTTCTATAGAAAATGTTGTCAAAATTTTTATTTCCATAGAAAATTTTGTCAAAATTTTTATTTCTATAGAAAATTTTGTGAAAATTTTATTTCTATAGAAAATTTTGTTAAAATTTTATTTCTGTAGAAAATTTTGTCAAAATTTTATGTCTACTTTGTCAAACTGAATTATATACGTATTGGATCGATCTTTTTTGATTTAATATATACCAGGTATGGACTTACATAAAATTTAGAAGATGGTGTTAGGAGGTTTTAAGATACCTTTCCATCGGCAAGCGTTACCGCAACTTAAGTAATTCGATTCTGGATGGCAGTGTTTAGAAGAAGTTTCTACGCAATCCATGATGGAGGGTACATAAGCTTCGGCCTGGCCGAACTTACGGCCGTATATACTTGTTATATCTTAACATTGTCTTAGTCCATATGGAGGCATATACCTATAACTATATAAACCAAATTCAGTTAGTTCAGAGTAGTCTGCAAATAATTATCAGCCCATATGAAGCAATTTTGTCGCTGTAATTAGAGGGCCAAAATTTCAACCGTATCGGATGCAATTTGTTCCTCCATGCGACTCCCAAATCAAATTTGGGGGTCGGTCTATATTGCGGCTCTATATAAATATATACCGATAGCGACCAATGTTTGCACGGTGGTTAGATGTCATACATTTATATCATATACCAATTTCAACGGGATCGGAAGGGGTCGCTTTATATGGGGACTATACCTTAAAGTGGTCCGATATGCCCCATTTGCAATATCATCCGACCTACGATCTTTAACAACTGCTTCGGAAGTTACCGTGATTTGAACAGACGGACTGACGATCGGACGGACATCGCTAGTTCGACTCATACCAATCTTTAATCAATCAATGGTTTAATCTTGGCAATATAATAATTATTGAATTTGGAATATTGCTTCAATGTCTAGAAAAAAAATCACATTTGTATACTTATCACCGCCATACACTTGGCTTGGTGACGTGTTTCTGGACAGTACCCACTCCCTCAACAAAAAAAATCACTTCTGTAACATATACCCCAAACACATTTTGCTTCAAGCATATATATTTTCAGGATTGGTCCAAACAAGATATTGTCTTTATTGTTCAAACATATTATGTTTCACCTTAAGCCATACACTGGTAGTAAAAACTTATAATGAAATTTTCTTTGTGTGAATATTTTTTAGGCGCCAATTGGTTACTTCCATTATTTTACTTGCAGCATACTCTCTAGGTCTCGCTTTCTAAACACATATACACCCAGAAAAAAGTGCCTTCGAAACTGAAGGAAAAAATTTTCATCAATATAGTTTATCCATTTTATTTCCATTAAGGTAAATTTTTGTGAGAAATAATAAAATTTACTCGTTTCAGTAAAAAAATCCTAAACTGGAAGCAGTTAGGAATAGTTCATTAACTAGAATAAGGCATGGAATTTTACTCATACTGTTTTCTTCGCTGGGTATAAGAATTTACTACTGAACAAGAAAATTTTATTCACCGATAACAAAGCATTCGTAAAAATAAACAAAATCCGAACTAAAACCAAGTTTCCTCAAAATTAGTAAAATTTCTTATAAAATGATAATTGCGACTTCCTTTATAATAGAAAGTTTTTCATACATACGAACAACACTTGGCATAGAAAAATATTTTAGTTCATTCGTACTAAGAAGTATGCAATCCTTTCAAAACTTAAGGAAACACACTTGTTAGAATATAGGAAATTTTCCTAAATTTCTATTGTCTACCTGTAATCGATACCTGTCATCGTAATCGATGTGTTTGCGCGTGGGTGTAATCGATATATTTGCGCGTCGGTTGTTTTTTTAGTTGGAATCGCGTTGTTTTGGTATACGGAGAGATTGTTAAAAAATAATATGGTAAAATAATATAATAAATAACAAATAAAATATATAAAATATTTGTTATTTTAAATTAGTGAGAAAATTTTTAGTTTTTTTAAATAAATCTATCAATGTTCGTGATAGTGTATAAAGAAAGAAAACACCAGCAGAATAACAACCCTTTCATTTGTCTTCATTTTGGAATCTTCAATTATCAGGTAATATTCAGTGACGCTAACCTTTTGCAACAAAAATGTTTTATGATTTTTTATATTTGTAGGTATTGGAATTGTAAAAGGAGGACAAAATCGTTAGGCAGCAACTTATTAAATGTGAAAAGTACAAGAAGAAGAAAAAGTGCGTTTTACAGTTGATAATATCACACGGAAATTGGAAATAGTGGAATAATAAACTAATATTTCAAAGAGATTCGATGCTGTTGATTCTTAATAAATATATTCAATATAATAATAAAACATGTCTTTTATTGAAGATAAAATTGCTTATAGAAATAAATAAAATTGTATTTAAAAACGAAGGTAAGCAGTTCTAATTATGAAGTAAAAGTTTTACCACAAATGTGTAAGATTTGTCGAAATGAATGAAAAAATTTCAATAAAATCATTCCATATATGAATTCAAATTAGTTAAATGTTTTCATTCTGTAGTATAGTGGTATATAAATATAGGAAAATGTTAACTAATATATGGAATGCATTATTCCTAATTTCTACGAAAATCACATCGTTCAAACAAATAAAAATGTCTTTGGCGATATACGAAGTTCAACTTTCTTCACAATGAGTTCATTTTAACTTAAAGAAGGGGTCACTTTTTTCTGGGTGTATGTTATAGGCTATTTCCAAATTAATAAATGTTTGCATCTAAGCATTTTATTTTTACAAACATTTTATGTCCCAAACATAATATGTTCTATGCAAGTTTATGAACATTATATGCTTGCACTTAAAAATATTGTGTTAAACTTTAGTTCCAAACATATAATTTTTACACCCAAACATATGAAAAACAGCATTTTCGTCCGTGCATAGAAGATCGCCCATTAAGGATTGGGTCTCCAAATGAGACTGCTCACCATGATGAATTAACAGAAATTCCAAAAAGCCGGAAATTTTTGCATCTATAAACTAGAAGAAGAATTGTGCAGCAACTATTTCATAGCATTATTGGATCATATGAAGGACGAAATTGCCGAAACGATTCTAAGCTGAAGCAAAATAAATGAGATTACTTATTAAGACAATGCACCATGCCAATAGCCTAAAGATTTCGAAAATGCATGAATTGGGCTTCGACTTGACTTTCATCTATGCCAGGCCGGGACTTTTCAATTGTGCTATTATATTGGCTCAAAAGGGGCTTCTGAATCTATCACTGTTTAAAATATTTGGTTTAGAATTAAATTTTCCCGCAGCTCAAATTATTACACCCTAACTACACATAAAGGTCTAAGTTAACATGTGTCGCTGTTGTTCTCACATGATATGCCCGCCAAGTGCACCTATGCCTTACACCTAGAACAGACCACTCATACAATTGGTGCTTGATTGCTTTCATATCCTCTAGTGTTTTCCCCACAAACAAAAAATCATGACGTATTAGTGCCATTAGTTTTTCTGATAGCGTGTAATTGCAGACAGATCTTATAGTTGATCCAATTTGATTGTATGCACTAATCACGTTATGAATGCCAATGTACAATTTATGTTGCCCCACACACACACACGCGCTGACACATACACACCCATGCTACTACATTTGCATAAATCTGTGTGCATGAATCTGTGTGCGATGGATCGCTGCTGTCAATTTGTACTCATATACACACAGTGGTAGGTAGTTCACTTCAACAATGTCCATACAATCGACATTCACATACTACATGCTGAGTCTAGGCTACCTTGGTGAAAGGGAGTGCCACCAACCACATCAGAAACGAAATCAGTATCGACATGCAATAGAATCTTCCTCTCTGTGTGCAACCACGATGAAATTCGTTTAAGATTGCAGTCATCATCCCCACCCCCGTTGGAGAAATATTTATGTTTACCTATTTATGAAGCAGTATCCGGAAAGCTTTGGGGAATTTTCCGTTGACTGTTCTCTTGGTGCAATTGTGTATGCGGGAATCAGTATATACAATGGTGATGGCTGCCACCCGACAGACAGTATTGATTATTTACAAAGTGCATGCATGTGAATCACTTTCTGGCCATATATATTTTGGAATATTTCCTTTTGCTTTGAGCTTTTCCTCATTTGCTTTTGTTTCGGCGAGCAATGGTAGAAAATTCGGAAACGGAAATGCCAAAAATTTTTATTTACGAAAAAAAAAACAAAAACAACTCTATCTCAAGAACGCGCGAGAGACTTCATCATTTCAATGTTAGTGTGTGTATAGAGTTGAATTGGGTGCTTGTAATAGGTCTTGTTTGAGGGCAGACACGCTTCCACAACTTGCACACTTATTTCAACAGCATGTACGGATGCACGAAAAAGAAAACAAAAAACAATTTGCAACCTGTTCGTACGCGTTGCGGAACATCAATAGCTGGCTTCCGACGGATACCATGCGACGCTAAACTAAGAAAGTAACTGAATTCACTTTCTGCAGTACCTGGATTAGGTCACCTCCAATGGCACTATGTGTGCAATAGTGGCAGTGTTGCCGATCCATGTTCCTTATTTCCATTCAGTTCCCTACTCCTAACTGCCGGCCAAGTAAACGGTGAGAGTGCTATGCTTGATTGGATGAGCACTCGTCGCTCACCATCATCGGGAGCCCCACAATTCATTACTACCACTGAAAGCATGCATTGTATTGTGGTAGTCTATGCAAACAAAGTGTCAATGTTTCATTACCATGTGTTCCAAAGCCAGAAATGCACAGATTTCAAGTATGTCATTGTTGCACTCACATATTCTCACATCCAGCCCATAGATCTAGTTCACGACAGCAAGGTCTCCCTGGTTTATTCACAAGTATAATTTACATTGAATAACCCATATATTAAAGGTAGTATCACTATATCCGCATAAAGGTAGTAGAATACTATCGCATAATTACGGGGTACCACCGGTTCCTTAAAATACCAGAACACCATGACATTTCTCAATTAAAATCAAATTGAAAATCCATGTTTTTCACTTTAAATAGCAATAAATTTCGCATAAAATTTAATGGGCGAAATGATGGACGAGGAGGTTCTCCCATAAACACAGTAAACGTTTGTAATTATGGGACACCCACACACGCACACAGTGTTGTCATACTTGGACCATCAAGCAGTAAAACACCAACCTGCGCAAAATTGAGTACTACTCCCCACTCTCCATTCGATTTAATTTAATTTCCTTCCATGTACAGACATTTCCAAATATGTGCTTGAATGTTTGAATCAGAACAGCGGTGTGTTTTAAAGATTGAATGAGCGCCCAATTTACTTCAGTCATGAGAAAAAAGAGGTACCACTGACTTCACTGCATGAGAATATCCTGTCAACTGTGAGAACATGAAAGAGTGCGCAGACTCTTACGCACAGGTGAAGCAGCACAAGAGATAGAGAGCGAGAGCAATTCGTACCAATTCCATTACTGGCTCAAAAATGTGGCTTCATTAACTGTTTATGTTACTGGTTTACACGGTTGCCATTTTAAATTGAAATATTCACCCAAAGTCAGTGTGGAATAAATTGTTTCAATTTCATTTAAAAACTTCAAGCATACACTCGCTCACCGATACATGCTACCATAAACACACACCCTGCCATAGGTGTGGGTGAATGTGGCTAGGAGTCGTCGGGTAAATGTCTGCGTTGAGTCGGCTTTATTTGTGTGCTAGCAAACGATGAACATTTTCACAAGAAGGCGGATGGAGCCATGCACAAAAATCCATGAATGAAGGAAGGAACTCAAGTTAAGAGAGATTATCAGGTGAATACGTTAATTAATCAAAGATAAATCAAGTTCTCCGAAAGATGTTCCGATAGGCCAAGCAATGTAAACAAAAGCTTACCCACACACATGCCCCACGTGGTATGAATAACTTTAAGTGTTAAATGTATGTGTGGGTCCCTACGATAGACTACCCGGTGTGAATGGGATATAACGGAAGAATTGCAAGAGTATAAAATAAATATTAATAGATATACACATGGAACATTGGGATTTTGTCTCCAGGTAATGATTGCGACTAAAGGTCATTAAGAAAATACATGAGGCCTAATATTTAGATTTTTGGTTGGGACAGCGAAAAGAATTCCGTAGTTAAACTAACCCTAAAATTAACTTATTTTTATTGCTAGCAAATTATTTGTATGTAGTTAAATTTTGCTATTTTTTTCGAAATTTTCCACAGCCCAACGAAATTTTTCTTTTTTTTTAAGTATGTCCCAAACATTTTATGAACTTAACGTGGGGTATAATGTTCAATATGAACTAAAGCAAATGAGAATTTTCGTACGATTTCCAAAGAAAGTAAGAATGAACTACTGTTTGGTTAAAATAGTCATGATTTGGCGCCAATGATTTTTTTTTTACTTTTAGTTCATTTTTTCTTCTAGGAGAGGGTATAATTTCGTGGACTGCAGTTAAATAGTATATCATGCCAATAAAAACATGCCATTAACTTTTCTTGATTTTATCAACGCTTTGTGTAAATCTCAAAATGTGAGTACAATTTAGTACAGTTTTCGCATGAGTTAGTTCATTCTTTCTATAAAACAGAGTACTTTTTTTCTGTGTAAATATATAACACAAAGTGTTATGGCATCAAACTTTGGGGCTTTTAAAAAGATATGTTTGAAACATAATATGTTTGCATAGTACAAACAATTGTTTGTTTGAACTAATTCTGAAAATATAAATTCTTGAAGCAGAATATGTTTGGTAGTAAACATATGCAATGAAACCTCTGAAACTTGGACACTCTGAGAATCAGACGCCTTTCAAAAATTGACATTTGCCGTGAGACGTTTGCTATATTAATATATTGAAATTCACTTCTCATAACTAGACACCTCCCAAATGTGGGCAATATTTAACCTCTTCTGAGAGGTTTCCCTGTATAGGTATGTTTTGATAGCGAGAGAGAATAAGGCAGAGTAAAACAAGTAAAGAAAGTCTAAAGTCGGGCGGGACCTACATTTTTGATACCATTTGACATCTTCAAATTTGTTAGGAGTTATATAAAGGTTTATATTCCCATATACAAATATTTTAGTTTGAACCGATTTGGACATTTGTTAAACATTCACAAAATGTCTAGAATCAAAATTGAAATTGGTTAATGACCTGGATGGACCACAATGTTAGTAAAAAAATATTGGATGTATTTAAATTGCAAAAATTTCGCAAATCTGCATTTATGATTTATAGGTCGATATATACGAATTAGAGTATAGGTAAATTTGAATCATTTTTGCGAGTTTTCGACTAAACAGTGACGATTTTACAAGCAACATGTGGGAATTTTGGTCATATTTGCTAAAATCGGAAGAACATATATATGGGGGCTTTGTCTAATTTTGAGCCGATTTTGATAAAATTTGGCAAACATTGCTACATTTTTAATTGAACTCTCAGTGCAAAACTTCAAAATGTTCGAAATGAGACTTTGGCTTCCGTGGTCATATGAATCTAAATCGGGTGAAAGATACATATATGGGAGGTATATCTAAATCTGAACCGAATTTGATCAAATTTGGCATATGTATGTTAGTCCTACTCTCTGTGCAATACTTCAAGTAAATCGTTTTATAGCAAGAATAAACTAACTCGTGCGAAAATTGAACTAAATTATACTCCACATTTTGAGATTTCTACAAAGCGTTGTTATAACCAGGAAAATGTAATGCCGTGTTGTACTTTTTCTCTACAACTTACGAAATTATACATTATCATACTAGAAAAAATTAAAGTATTAAAAACATATTCAATCACTAAATTATTTCATAAAATTAAATTTTAAATAAAACTACTTCAATCAGCAATGCCAAACAAATGCTATTAAATATTTTGTTTTTCAAACTAAATTTGGATTTATTTCAGTAATATATTTTTTATACACAAAACGAAATGAAACAAATTATTTCTCTGCAAAACATTTTTGTTAACATATTCAATCACGAAATAATTAATCTAATTAATTCTTTATTGAAATTGCATCAATCATCAAAATGATAGCATCAATTCCCACATTAATTGGACATAAACATATACTTGACTGAAAAAAGTTAATTGATTTCTTAGATTATTATACCCTCCACCATAGGAGGGGGGGGGGTTTATTAACTTTGTCATTCCGTTTGTAACACATCGAAATATTGCTCTAAGAACCCATAAAGTATATATTCTGGGTCGTGGTGAAATTCTGAGTCGATCTGAGCCGTCCGTCCGTCCGTCTGTTGAAATCACGCTAACTTCCGAACGAAACAAGCTATCGACTTGAAACTTGGCACAAGTAGTTGTTATTAATGTAGGTCGCATGGTATTGCAAATTGGCCATATCGGTCCACTTTTACGTATAGCCCCCATATAAACGGACCCCCAAATTTGGCTTGCAGACCCTCTAAGAGGAGCAAATTTCATCCGATCCGGCTGAAATTTGGTACATGGTGTTAGTATATGGTCTCTAACAACCATGCAAAAATTGGTCCACATCGGTCCATAATTATATATAGCCCCCATATAAACCGATCCCCCGATTTGGCTTTCGAAGCCTCTAAGAGAAGCAAATTTCATCCGATCCGGCTGAAATTTGGTACATTATGTTTGTATATGGTCTTTAACAACCATGCAAAAATTGGTCCACATCGGTCCATAATTATATATAGCCCCTATATAAACCGATCCCCAGATTTGGCTTGCGGAGCCCCTTGGAAGAGCAAAATTCATCCGATTCGGTTGAAATTTGGTACGTGATGTTAGTATATGGTATCCAACAACCATGCATGAATTGGTTCATATCAGTCCATAATTATATATAGCCCCATATAGACCGATCCCCAAATTTGACCTCCGGTGCCTTTGGAGAAGCAACATTCATACGATCTGATTGAAATTTGGTACGCGGTTTTACTATATGATATGTAACAACCATGCCAAAAGTGGTCCATATCAGTCCATAATCATATATAGCCCCCATATAAACCGATCCCGAGATTTGGTTTTGGAACCTCTTGGATGAGCAAATTTCATCGGAGTCAGTTTAAATTTGGTACATTGTGCTAGTATATGACCGTTAACAACCATGCCTAACTAGGTCCATATCGGTCTATAGTTATATATATAGCCCTCAGATAAATCGATCCCCAGTCACACAAAAATTGGTCCATATCAAGTTCATAATTGTGTATAGCCCCCATATAAGCGTCACCCATATTTCAATTCTGGCTCCCTACGTACCGTGCAAAAGTCCATATCGATTCGTAATTATTTGTAGACTTACATACATTTTTATACCCACCACCATAGAATGGTGACGGGGGTATAATAAGTTTGTCATTCCGTTTGTAACACATCGAAATATCGATTTCCGACTATATAAAGTATATATATTCTTGATCAGGGAGAAATTCTAAGACGATATAACGATGTCCGTCTGTCCGTCTGTCTGTCTGTCTGTCTGTCTGTCTGTCTGTCTGTTGTAATCACGCTACAGTCTTCAATAATGAAGCAATCGTGCTGAAATTTTGCACAAACTCGTCTTTTGTCTGCAGGCAGGTCAAGTTCGAAGATGGGCTATATCGGTCCAGGTTTTGATATAGTCCCCATATAAACCGACCTCCTGATTTGGGGTCTTGGGCTTAGAGAAACCGTAGTTTTTATCCAATTTGCCTGAAATTTGAAATCTAGAGGTATTTTATGACCATAAAGAGGTGTGCCAAAAATAGTGAGTATCGGTCCATGTTTTGGTATAGCCCCCATATAGACCGATATCCCGATTTTACTTCTTGGGCTTATAGAAACCGCAGTTTTTATTCAATTTACCTGAAGTTGGAAATCTAGGGGTATTGTAGGACCACAAATACGTGTGCCAAAAATTGTGAGTATCGGTCCATATTTTGGTATAACCCCCATATAGACCTATCTCCCGATTTTACTTCATGGGCTTATAGAAACCGCAGTTTTTATTCAATTTACCTGAAATTGGAAATCTAGAGGTATTGTAGGACCACAAATACGTGTGCCAAAAATTGTGAGTATCGGTCCATGTTTTGGTATGGTCCCCATATAAAACGACCCCCCCGATTTGGGGTTTGGGCTTATAGAAACCGTAGTTTTTATCCAATTTGTCTGAAATTGGAAATCTAGAGGTATTTTAGGACCATAAAGAGGTGTGCCGAAAATGGTGAGTATCGGTCCATATTTTGGTATAGCCCCCATATAGACCGATTTCCCGATTTTACTTCTCGGGCTTCTAAAATCCGAAGTTTTTATCTTATTTGCCTGAAATTGGAAATCTAGAGGTATTGTAGGACCACAATTATGTGTGCCAAAAATTGTGAGTATCGGTCCATATTTTGGTATAGCCCCCATATAGACCGATCTCCCGATTTTACTCTTGGGCTTATAGAAAGCGCAGTTTTTATTCAATTTACCTGAAATTGGAAATCTAGAGGTATTGTAGGACCACAAATACGTGCGCCAAAAATTGTGAGTATCGGTCCATGTTTTAGTATGGTCCCCATATAAAACGACCTCCCGATTTAGGGCCTTGGGTTTATAGAAACCGTAGTTTTTATCAAATTTGTCTGAAATTGGAAATCTAGAGGTATTTTAGGACTATAAAGAAGTGTGCCGAAAATGGTGAGTAGCGGTCCATATTTTCATATAGCCTCTATATAGACCGATTTCCCGATTTTACTTCTTGGGCTTCTAGAATCCGAAGTTTTCATCCTATTTGCCTGAAATTGGAAATCTAGAGGTATTTTCGGGTCATAAAGAGGTATGCCGAAAACGGTGAGTATCGGTCCATATTTTAGTATAGCCCCCATAAGAACGATTTCCCGATTTAACTCCTTGTGTTTCTAGAAACCGTAGTTTTTATCTGATTTGCCTTAAATTGTAAATATTCTGGTATTTTAGGCTCACAAAAATGTGTATCGGATTAAGTTTTTATCGGTCCATTTGGTAATGCCTCCATATAGACCGACTTCACTTCTTGAGGGTGTAGAAAGCGCACTGATCATGAAAATTGATTGAAACTCAATGTAAAATTTCCAGATTTTACTTCTACAGATGTAAGATTTCAAATCAAAACGTTATTTTATAATTTTCTTGCACACTTACAAGAGATGTTAATGATTCCTCTAAAACTCAAACTAAAATGGTTCTTATAAATCCAGAATCTGATATAGTCCTCATATGTGAAATCTTTAAATTTATCTTCGGGAAGTGTCCTCAAGTCCTCAAGCCCTCCTGAAATTTCAAAGGAACCCCTAATATTTGGTTCATGGTGGTGGGTATTTAAGATTCGGCCCGGCCGAACTTACTGCTGTATATACTTGTTGTCTAATATAAAGGGTGATACGGTTAAAATTTGGTCAAGGGAAAACGCGTGTAAATCGGTGAAATCGTTTATTTAAAAAATCAAATTAAATTTCTTTTTCAAGTTCAATTAGTATAAAATTCAGGAAAAATATTCAGTTAGGCTTTCGCTTTTCCAAATCCGAATTGCCGGGCCTCACGCTAGACACCTGCCATCAGATTTTGTACAGCCACCTTGTCCACCTTCTTCGCCGCAGAAAGCCAGTTTGCCTTGAACTGCTGCTCGTGCTTAGCAGTTTTTTTGCTCTTTTTTAGGTTCCGCTTGACAATAGCCCAGTATTTCTCAATTGGGCGGAGCTCTGGCGTGTTGGGAGGGTTCTTGTCCTTGGGAACCACCTGCACGTTGTTGGCGGCGTACCACTCCATGGCCTTTTTACCGTAATGGCAAGATGCCAAATCCGGCCAAAACAGTACGGAACAACCGTGTTTCTTCAGGAAAGGCAGCAGACGTTTATTCAAACACAATTTCACGTAAATTTCTTGGTTGACAGTCCCGAAAGCTATGAAAATGCTGCTTTTCAAGCCACAGGTACAGATGGCTTGCCAAACTTTGCGAACTTTGACAGTTTTATGTGCTTGAAAATATCTGCTACCTTTCCCCTTCCTTTTGCCGTATAAAACTCCTGTCCCGGAAGCTGCTTGTAGTCGGCTTTGACGTAGGTTTCGTCGTCCATTACCACGCAGTCAAACTTCGTCAGCATCGTCGTGCACAGCCTCCGGGATCGCGCTTTGGCCGTCGTATTTTGTTTATCCTCGCGATTTGGAGTCACTACCTTCTTGTAAGTCGATAGTCCGGCTCGTTTTTTGGCTCGTTTTTTGGCTCGATGCACGGTTGTAGACGATACACCCAGCTTATTTGCGGCATCTCGGAGAGAGAGGTTAGGGTTTCGCTTGAAACTACCGGCAACTCTCTTTGTCGTCTCAGCGGCTTCCGGTTTTCGATTTCCCCCCGATCCAGACTTCCTGGCTGTCGACAAACGTTCCCCAAACACTTTAATTACATTTGTAACGGTTGATTTGGCAACTTTTAGCGATTTTGCCAGCTTTGCGTGCGAGTAGCTCGGATTTTCGCGATACGCGAGCAAAATTTTGATACGCTGCTCTTCTTGCTTGGACGGCATTTTGACAACTGAAGAGTGAATTCCAAAATCAAAATAGGAGCAACATTCTACACACAAACACCTTCAAAATGAGGGGTGTTCAGGGTTTTTAAATGCAAAATTGAAAGAAATACGTCAAGTTTATATTGACCAAATTTTGACCGTATCACCCTTTAATACCATCCCATCAAATAAATTTGGAAGTTCTTCCAAAGGCACAACTTTAAAAGCACTTCCAGAAGAATCACTGCGAATGATGTTCTTTATTTTAACTACTCAGCAAGTTATTTTTATTCAATTTTTTATATTTTGGTTTTTTTCATACTTTTAATGGGTAATTTTAACTGTTTTGTGTCAAATACGTTAAAAACGGAGTAAGAATTCATAAAATAGTACAAATCATTTAAATTTGGTCGAAAAATGCTAAATCCAATCTGATAAAATTGTGAATTTTTTAAATATTTCAGGTCAAACGTTTCCGACAAGCATTAGAATCCATTAAAAATTATAAAAAATTATAAAAATTATTTATTTGACAAAATATCACAGAATTTTTTAATTTACATCCAAAATATTGAATTCGGATCACAACTAAAGAAGTGATGCAAATTCAGTGCAACGGCTGTTGAAATGGAGGACTTCCGTCTTATGACAAGGCCATATTAAATTCATCGCTTCTGCGTCAATTTTGCACCACTTCCGGATTCAAAAAGAACATTTTCATTACTTTTTTGGCGACGCTTTTTATGCTGGGTAATGAAATATCTTATCTTTCATTACAAATGGAAAAAAGCCACATATTTAATAAAATCATTAAGTCTCATCATGCACACACAGGAAAAATATATTCAATCAAAAAGTTGAAGTTGAGAAAGTAGTGAATTAAAAATTAAATGACACAATTTATTAATAATATTTCAATTAAATGATATAGTTATTTTATAGTGAAAATAAAAAAATATTATTTATAAAATTTAAGATTTTAATTAAATAAAACAATATTTGCAATTCAAAATGGAATTTAATACAATTTTTTGGAATTACTTGTAGAGAAAAACATCAAAATTTTTTTCGGAATTATTTGTTTTCTATAAACATATCCCAGCAAAAAAAAGCGTCGCCAAAAAAGTAATGAAAATGTTCTTTTTGGATCCAGAAGTGGTGCAAAATTGACGCAGAAGCGATGAATTTAACATGGGCTTGTCATAGGACGGAAGTCCTCTATTTCAACAGCCGTTGCACTGAATTTGAATCTCTTCTTTAGGTGTGATCTGAATTCAATTTTTTGGATGTAAATTAAAAAATTCTGTGATATTTTGTCAAATAAATAATTTTTATAATTTTTAATGGATTCTAACGATTGTCGGAAACGTTTGACCTCAAATATTTTCAAAAATGTCCTATATTATCAGATTAGATTAAGCATTTGTTTCGACGAAATTTAAATGATTTGTACGATTTTATGAATTCTTAAACAGTTTTTAACCAATCTGAAACAAAAAAAGTTAATAGTATCCATTAAAAGTATGAAAAAAAAAACAAGTTATAAAAAATTGAATTAAAAGAACTTCCTTGGTAGTTAAAATAAAGAACATCATTGGGAGTGCATCTTCTGGAAGTGCTTTTAAAGTTGTGCCTTTGGAAGAACTTCCAATTTTTTTTGCTGGGATATTATTAAATGGTTTATTAAATTTTGATTTAAATCCAAAGAGAAATCCAACTATAGTTACAATCGGATAATTCATAAGAAGGTATAAACTCTTATAAATTATAAGAATATTATATCATCTAAAAGTAAAAAGTTTATAAACAAATAAATCAAAATACAACGAAATACAAAAATTAATTGAAACAAGTATAAACGGCCGTAAGTTCGGCCAGGCCGAATCTTATGTACCCTCCACCATGGATTGCGTAGAAACTTCTACGAAAGACTGTTATACACAATCGAATTACTTGGGTTGTGGTATCTTAAATCGTTTTCTAAATTGTGAGTTAGTCCACACGTGGTATATTTAAATTATCGACGAATAAAAGTGCGTGAAATTGCTAATTTCATGGGCATCTCAAATGATCGAGTCCATATAATTTTGCATGAAGAACTACAGATGAAAAAGCTTTCTGCAAGATGGGTGCCGCATTTGTTAACAGTCGCACATTGGGGTATTTCATACCGATTTGTGTGATTAATTCAAAAATTCAAATCGAAGATACCCATTCATGATTGGTACCGTTCGAAAGAGAACAAAATTCTACATCACTGTGTGAAAAAATAATTGGAAAAAATCCAATGGTATCTGTGCACTGCGATTGCAAACATTTGACATTTTCTTTACTCTGGTGCGCGCATTGTAAAAAAAACACAAGTGTTTTGATATTTAAAAGTGATTTTTCTTAAAAAATTAAACAAGTATAATTTTTTTTTAACATTGGAACTTTCAACCTCAGGTATTTTTATACCCACCACCATAGAATGGTGACGGGGTATAATAAGTTTGTCATTCCGTTTGTAACGCATCGAAATATCGATTTCCGACTATATAAAGTATATATATTCTTGATCAGGGAGAAATTCTAAGACGATATAAGCATGTTCGTCTGTCTGTCTGTCTGGCTGTCTGTTGTAATCACGCTACAGCATTCAATAATGGAGCTATCGTCCTGAAATTTGGCACAGAATCGTCTTTTGTCTGCGCGCAGGTCAAGTTCGAAGATGGGCTATATCGGGCCATGTTTTGGTATAGCCCCCATATAAACCGACCTCCCGATTTGGGGTCTTTCGCTTATAGAAACCGTAGTTTTCATCCAATTTGCGCGAAATTGAAAATCTAGAGATATTTTGGGACCTTGAAGAGGTGTGCCAAAAATGGTTAGTGTCGGTCCATGTTTTGGTATAGCCCCCATATAAACCGACCTCCCGATTTGGGGTCTTTCGCTTATAGAAACCGTAGTTTTCATCCAATTTGCGCGAAATTGAAAATCTAGAGGTATTTTGGGACCTTGAAGAGGTGTGCCAAAAATGGTGAGTGTCGGTCCATGGTTTGGTATAGCCCCCATATAAACTGACCTCCCGATTTGGGGTCTTTCGCTTATAGAAACCGTAGTTTTCATCCAATTTGCGCGAAATTGAAAATCTAGAGATATTTTGGGACCTTGAAGAGGTGTGCCAAAAATGGTGATTGTCGGTCCATGTTTTGGTATAGCCCCCATATAAACCGACCTCCCGATTTTACTTCTTGGGCTTATAGAAACCGTAGTTTTTATCCAATTTGCCTGAAATTGGAAATCTAGAGGTATTTTTGGGCCATAAAGAGGTGTGCCGAAAACGGTTAGTATCGGTCGGTATTTTAGTATAGCCCCCATAAGAACGATTTCCCGATTTAACTCCTTAGGTTTCTAGAAACCGTAGTTTTTATCCGATTTGCCTGAAATTGTAAATATTCTCGTATTTAAGGCTCACAAAAACGTGTATCGGATTAAGTTTTTATCGGTCCATTTGGTAATGCCTCCATATAGACCAATTTCACTTCTTGTGAGTATAGAAGGCGCACTGATCATGAAAATTGCTTGAAACTCAATGTAAAATTTCCAGATTTTATTTTTCGGGTGAAAATCTACAGATTTAAAATTTCAAATCAAGACGTTATTTTATAATTTTCTTGCACACTTACAAGAGATGTTAATGATTCCTCTAAAACTCAAACAAAAATGGTTCTTATAAATCCAGAATCTGATATAGTCCTCATAGGTGAAATCTTTAAATGTATCTTCGGGAAGTGTCCTCAAGTCCTCAAGCCCTCCTGAAATTTCAAAGGAAATCCTAATATTTGGTTCATGGTGGTGGGTATTTAAGATTCGGCCCGGCCGAACTTACTGCTGTATATGCTTGTTTTAAGTTTTAATGGAATATATTAGTACAATAAGTGTCTGTTTGTAGTTTTAATAATTTTTTCCGTACAGGCGTATAAAATGTGTGTTTTTAGGTATATAGGTACACAGAGAATACAGATTGGTTGTGATAACTGAATTTATTGCCAACCTCCTTTTGGCAGTTGCACCAACTATCAGTTGGCAGTTGTGTCACCCGACAAATTCGGTCGACTCAATCGAATTATGGGAACTGCAACTAATACTATATATGAAGTTGGTTGTATCAGACGATGGAATTTTTCGTTGTTCCCTTCATTTGGTTGTGTCACCCATCCCCAATTACAAATTAATTTCATTTAAATTTTATTTTTTTCATTTGGTTTAAATACGTTTAAATATTTGTATTAAAGATGTATAGCTAAATACAATGTATGATAACAATTAATGTCCTTAAAATGTTTTGGCGGTTGGGCAAACAAAATTTAATACACATCCCATTATGACCTTCAGTTGAAAGTCGACCTTTTTAAATATTAAAATGCATAAAAATGGACCCGTATTACTAGTTTTTGCATATAAGTTATTTTTGTTCGCTATAAGTTATTTTGGTCTGTGCCTACAGACACGTTTGGACAAGCAAGCCAATTTTGAAACCACAAGTGATGAACTTCTTCTTATTGCTGAGTGCGTCCCGATAGTGTGTTAGGCATTATGAAAAATAATCTGGCCCATGGCCCTTTGTATCCACTTGGGTCTGTTGTACAACGTTGACATATTGGATTATTGTTTAAAAATAAATCAAATAAGATTAGTTAGATTTTGGTGCACTCATGTTTATATAAACAGTTCTGAACCTACCAATTTATTCACAATGACATCTCTGTGAGGTTCCAAGTACACAAAGCATCCTGGAGATATGTCATTAAATCCGATTGGGGTACGTATGATTTTTATGCCCTATAATATACCCAACATAAATGATACACTCCTATATCGTTACGTATCTTTTACTTACGTCCTCAAAATAATGCTTTGAACAACATTGTGGATGCCACTTTGTAGCGCTTTAAAAATCGTCATTTGTTACGTTTAATTGGAAAACAAACAAAAAAATATCTTTTTGGGGACCAAGTAATTAACAAAAATTGAAGTGACATTTAAAAATATTTCAAATAGGATTCGGTTGTGAATACTGTATGTCAGTTCTGATTGCTAACTGGCAGTTACGAAATTTATTTAAAGTTGGTTGTGCCAACAGAATTCGAAACAAATGCTTCAAAATATATAGATTTTGTTGCTTCAACCATTTGTCTTGTATCACAAACGAAATTCTATTGAAATGATTGCCAAATGATAGTAAGCATGAAAAGATGATTGCATTAAAGAAAATAGGTTGACACACCTAATATATAATTCTAAATGTAGAATTTTAATTATCAGAACCGATTTCCAACCAAATTGTTCTCTGTGTGTAGGCATATAGTTGTGAATACTACTGAATTCAGTGGAAATGCATTTTTTTCTTGAAACAGCAAATGTAAGTGATATGTTAACGAAAAAAAATTTTGCCCATACTTGCCCCTGCACTGTTAGAAAAATATGTTTTTCATATGTTCCAATATAAACAAAATGTGTTTCGGGCACGATTTTAAACCACAATATATTTAAGTGGGAACATGTAATGTTCTCAAACTAACACTAAATGTTTGGGACATCTATGTTAATATGTTAGAATATATTATGTTTGGGGCATGAATGTTTCATAAAAATAATATGTGTGAATGTAAACATATATAAATTAACAAATTTCGAGTAAACATATATATGTTGTGATATTTTATTCAGAGAGCGACAAAAAGAGAGTATAGAGAAAGATATAGAGATGGAAACCGGGAGGGTTGACGAAAGATATCAACACAACAAAGCGAGAGAATGAAAAAAGAACAATTTCTGTGAAACCGCTTGTATGTTGTTTCGATAAACTGTTTTATGATAAGGCTAAAAATTTGATATGCTTAAGTCTAAATATTATTTAATTTGAATAAAGAGAATAGACATTCGGAACCAAGAGAATAGACATTTGAAAAACAAACTGCATATGTTTTCGCCTTGAGAGCAGCATTTTATGCATGTGTGAACATGTGTTTTGTTTATCATTTTGGCATTATGGACACAATTTTTCGTTAAAATAAATCAGGGATCTTCATAAAAATAACGAAAGGGCACTATACTCTTTTTAGAGTCGGGACAGTAAAATGAAATAAGGAGGAAATAGTGAAAAATTACACAGTAAAATGTAAAAAACAAACTTTAGTTCCTCTTTATTAAAAAGTAGTCCACGAGGAGTTGACGGACACCATCAAATATGAAAGCGGGCATTAAGTTCGAGTTTTACAGCTAAAACAATTTAAAAAGTTTATTTTCTTTAAAATGAATTATTAAAGAAAAATAAAAGGAATTTTAGAGCGATGGTGTTAAATGCTAGTAAAAAAATGTTCACTCCTAAATAAATTTATGTTTATATTATAAAATTATGTATGTATGTTTATACTCGACTCCACGTTCTTCTTTTGTAAGTTTTTGAAACAGTTTTTTTTTTAAAGTTGTTATTTTTGCAATAAAAAATAATATTTTATCCAAAAATCAGTCAATTTCGTTTATATCAAGCACTGTTACTGACTATAAATCTTTAAAAACACACATTTCGAAGTTTCATTTAAAAAAATTTAATATAGTATAAATATAAATGTTTTAATTTAAAAAAAACAAAAAAATCGGTCGGAGCAGGGATTGAACCCACGACCCTTTGTATGCAAGGCAGACATGCTAACCACTGCTCCACGTGGCAAACAAATGTATGTTTCTGTTACATAATGTTATGTTTGCATGGGCTAGTGGGCGCTGCAAACTATGCTATATAAATGTAACTTAAAACGATAATTATCTACTGGTGACTATAACAGCTACGTAGCCCAGTGGATAGTGTGTTGGCTGCTATATAAATGTAACTTAAAACGATAATTATCTACTGGTGACTATAACAGCTACGTAGCCCAGTGGATAGTGTGTTGGCTTACAAACTGTATGGTCCTCGGTTCGATTCTCCGTGCAGGCGAAAGGTAAAATTTAAAAAATTTATAAAAGTGAATAATTTCTTCAACATTATTTGTATTACAGAAAAAGGTACCAATAACTAAAAAATTTCGTGGAAGTGAAAATTACGAGTATGTTAGGGAATGAGCACAATCGTGTTTGGGAAAAATTCTTCCAAGCATATAATATTTTTGGCTCAAAATGCTTCCAAACATATAATATGTTCACATAAAACAAACATATTAATGTTTCGGCAGTATGCAATAATATATGTGTTTCCTGCAAAATATGTTTGGAACATATGTTAAAGAAGCGATTTTTTTTGAGGGTGTGTTAAAAAAAATATTTTTTTTTGTATGCCCAAGCAACTGAAAAAATGCAAGTAAAAACAGAAATAATATGTGTACGTCAAGTTAGTGTTACTGTTGTTGTAATTGAAATCGAAATAGAGAAGTTTCGACAATTTGCTTTAAGTACACTCTTAAAAAAATATGTTTTTCATATGTTCCGATATAAACAAAATGTGTTTCGGGCACAATTTTAAAACACAATATATTTAAGTGCAAACATGTAATGTTCCTAAACTAACACTATATTTATTTTATATTATGTTTGGGACATGAATGTTTCATAAAAATCATATGTGTGAATGCAAACATGTATAAATTTACAAATTTCGACTAAACATACATATGTTGTGATATTTTATTCAAAGCGACAGAGAGAGTATAGATAAAGAAATAGAGATGGAAACCGGGAGAGTTGACAAAAGATATCAACATAACACATCGAAAGAATCAAAAGAGAACAATTTCTATGAAACCGCTTGTATGTTGTTTCGGAAAACTGGTTTATGATAACGCCAAAAATTTGATATGCTTAAGTCTAAATATTATTTAATTTGAATAAAGAGAATAGACATTCGGAACCAAGAGAATAGACATTAAAAAAAACAGCATGTGTTTTCGCCGTGAGAGCAGCATTTTATGTATGTGTGGACATGTGTTTTGTTTATCATTTTGGCATTATGGGCACAATTTTTTTCTTGGTTCGTTAAAAGGAATCAGGGGTCTTCATAAAAATAACGAAAGGGCACTATACTCTTTTTACAGTTGGAACAGTAAAATGAAATAAGGAGGAAATAGTGAAAAATTACACAGTAAAATGTATAAAAACAAAGTTTAGTTCCTCTTTATTAATAAGTAGTCCACGAGGAGTTGACGGACACCTTCAAATATAAATGCGAGCATTAAGTTCGAGTTTTGCAGCTAAAACAATTTAAAACGTTTATTTTCTTTAAAATGAATTATTAAAGAAAAATAAAAGACATTTTAGAGCGATGGTGTTAAATGCTAGTAAAAAAACTGTTCACGCCTAAATAAATTTATGTTTATATTATAAAATTATATATGTATGTTTATACTCGACTCCACATTCTTCTTTTGTTAGAGTTTTTGAATTCCTTCCAAATTTTAAAGTTTTGTACCAAAAACAGGTTTTTGTTACAAAATTGTTATTTTGCAATAAAAAAATAATATGTTATCCAAAAATCAGTCAATTTCGTTTATATCAAGCACTGTTACTGACTATAAATCATTAATAACCCACATTTCGAAGTTTCATTATAAAAATTTAATATAGTATAAATATAAATGCGTAAATTAAAAAAAACCAATGGTGTTCGGTCGGAGCAGGGATTGAACCCACGACCCTTTGCATGCAAGGCAGACATGCTAACCACTGCTCCACGTGGCAAACAAATGTATGTTTCTGTTAAATAATATTATGTTTGCATGGGCTCGTGGGCGCTGCAAACTATGCTATATAAATGTAACTTATAACGATATTTATCTGCTGGTGACTATAACAGCTACGTAGCCCAGTGGATAGTGTGTTGGCTTACAAACTGTATGGTCCTCGGTTCGATTCTCCGTGCAGGCGAAAGGTAAGTTTTAAATAATTTATAAAAGTGAATAATTTCTTCAGCATTATTTGTATTACAGAAAAAGGTGCCAAGAACTAAAATATTTCGTGGAAGTGAGAATTACGAGTATGTTAGGGAATGAGCACAATCGTGTTTGGGAAAAATTCTTCCAAGCATATAATATTTTTGGCTCAAAATGCTTCCAAACAAATAATATGTTCACATAAAACAAACATATTAATGTTTCGGCAGTATGCAATAATATATGTGTTTCCTGCAAAATATGTTTGGAACATATGTTAAAGAGGCGATTTTTTTTGAGGTTGTACTGGCAGATTGTTTGTTAACAAATATCCTTGGTATTGTATACCTCCAACGCTGCATAAATATTTTATACATGGACTGCAAATAGTGTCTAATGCATTGTTGCCAATAGGTCAATTGTCCGAAGAGGCTCAGAAGGCCCGAAACAAATACTTCAAACGTTTCAGGGAGGATTTTGCGTGAAAATGTAGTAGGCAGAAGGCTAAGGAGGACATTTTTAATAGATTTTTAATCACTTCAGATCCTTCAATATGTTCTCTAAGAAAGCTTCCAAAGAAAAAATTTCAAAATTTGCCTATTGCAGCTGTGGAGCTCCTCAAACCCACAAAAGAGGATAATGTTGAAAATGATGATATGGAAGATAATGATGATTTTGAAAACAATGAAGAAGAAGATGATGATGATGTTTTTGCTAATGACTCAATGTCAGATGACTAATAATATAAAAAACTAAAAAAAAAATTAACAACCGTTTCTTATTTTTGTATTGGATATGTATTTCATTTATTTTAACCCTTTCACTACCGAAATAAACCTAATGTTAAAAACTTTAATTTTTCTTCTGTTTTTACTTGTACTAGCAGCATGTAGAACAAAAATTGCCATTTTGAAAATTACCCCAGTGTGAGTCGATCAAAAACGCATAAGAATGAACATTTCTCAAGCTTGTTTGGATCGTTTCAAGCGAAATAAAATGGATTTTAAGCGTCGTTTCATAACTGTTGGATCCACCACTATACTCCAGAGACAAAAGAACAATCCAAACAATGGACCGAAGCTAGAGGAAGTGCGAGTAAGTTGTTTTTTTTTTCGACTTGTGTATTCTGTGCTTTTTGATTGAATTCCTTTATGGGGAATTACTTAACGGGCCAATATCGAAAGCAAATGCGGTGTAAATTGAAATAGGAAAGGGAAAATTTATGATTTATGTACTTAATGGCACAATATGGGAAGTAGTTTATCATGTCGCCGTCATTGGATCTTTAGATGACAACCAATGTCAAAATACTCCTTTAAATGTGTCCGGATAAATGCCACTAAAAGCAAATTCAAATAAGTTTTAATCCCTTGAGCATACGGCGATGCCGCTGGCAACTGGGATGGAGATGACGATGTTGAGAGTACATTTTCGTCAATGATAAGGCTGATGCATTAAAACCACCCTTGGGTTTCTGCATTATGACAGCCCATTTGTCAACGAGAAGAATCACAAGTTTCAAATTTGGATGAGAGTGTACGTGTGTGTGTGTTCTATCTATTTCCACTATCAACTTGCTCCTGACGAAGGCATTTAATAAGTGTCCATTATCAACGTTGCTAAAAGTTCTCTCTAAATGGTAGGGTGAAAACAAGTGGATAATCTTATTGTGTTTTCTTTGCATGTAAAAAAATGCGCACTTTTTTTGCATTTTGCCCGGAAAATTTAATTTTACGTTCTTTTCTAAAAAAAAAGAGGCAATAGTGCGAAAAGGCTTCGAATTCTGTTGTGAAAATAGAGCCACTCGTAGAGGCAAATTGCGGGCACATTCAGCACTGCACATTCTGCCCGTTGAAATGATATCATTTTTTAGGTTGCTGGCAACATTTTAAAAATGCTCATTTTGTACAAACAAAACGAAGGCAAAGCTCTTTTTTCAGAGAAGAAAACATCATTAATTTCGAACTTACCTCAATAATTGTTTTTCTCTTGCTAAGTGGAAAACTAATTTTTATCTTGTGGTTAATGGAAATAGTTCCTATGGTATGTCCAAGCAATGAGCGATTGGCTATTGATTGTTAACAAATGAAAACGATAGTAAATCTGGCGGAGCCAATGATCCTATAACATCTGTATTTGGGGTATATGAAGAGTTTTTTAGAATCCTTTGTGTTCCACAATTGTAGTAAAATATTTATTATTGGGCCGATGTTGAATGTGAAGTAGACCTTAACTCCATTTGAAATGCATATCGTGCAATTTGTCATTTTTCTGGTCAATTTGGCGCACAATCGGAAAAATAGTACATTAAGCAAACTAGGTTTGTACACGCACAAAAAAACATGTTTGGACATTTTTACCGCATCCATTTAATGCTTATCTAGAACATGTAATGCCAAAAACACACGCGGAGAAGAAACATGATTGTCACAATCATATTCGAAGAAAAATAAAATTGTTCTCATCTAAAATGTTATTATATTGGTAAAAAGAATTTTGTTTCCATTAAAAGACAATGGTCAAAATGTCCGGTTTCAAAGATTTTGTCTGAACACTAAGGAGTATGGTATTGATTCCGAGCCAAAGAAGCGAAGAATTGAAGTAAAGGTATCTTTTAAGACACAATTCTTTTTAAAATTGAGTTTTGCGTATTTAATTCTTGGGAACAAATTTTAGTTTAAACGTCTTAAGGACACGATAAATTTTCAATTCAGACTCGGCTACAAGTAGAAATTATGCTACATTTCAAGTAAAAAAACTCTTTAAATTATAGTATTGATAAACATTTTTCTATTCTATTCTATTTCTGACCGCCTCTTTGCTTTGCAGTCAAGATACAAAAGCTCAACAAATTGGACAGCAATTTCATTAAGTTTGCACTGTTAGAAAAATATGTTTTTCATATGTTCCGATATAAACAAAATGTGTTTCGGGCACAATTTTTAAACACAACATATATAAGTGCAAAAATGTTATGTTCCTAAACTAGCATTAAATGTTTGGGACACATATGTTAATATGTTAGAATATATTATATTTAGGACAAGAATGTTTCATAAAAATAATATGTGTGAATGTAAACATATATAAATTTACAAATTTCGAGTAAACATATATATGTTGTGATATTTTATTCAGGGAGCGACAGATACAGGGAGAGTATAGAGAAAGAACCCGGGAGGGTTGACGAAAGATATCAACATAACACAGCGAGAGAATCAAAAGAGAGCAATTTTTTGAAACTTTCGAAAACTGTTTTACGTGTTCATTTGTTTTGGCTATGCGCTTGGCATGTTGATAAGGCTTCGCCAAAAATTGGATATATATACTTAAGTCTAAATATTACTTAATTTGAATATTAAATTGCGTATTCGGAGTAAAGAGAATATACATTCGGAACCAGGAGAATAGACATTAAAAAAAAACAGCATGTGTTTTTGCGTTGAGAGCAGCAATTTAAGTATGTGTGGACATGTGTTTTGTTTACCATTTTGGCATTATGGGCACAATTTGTTTTTCTTGGTTTGTCAAAAGAAATCGGAATGTACGACGAGTAAATCAAAATATTTAGCATGAAAGGAAATTAAAAAAAAAGCAACAATTGAAAAAGTTTATTTGCTTTAAAATGAATTATTAAAGAAAAGAAAACATGAAAACGTGGCCATTTTAGAGCGATAATGCCAACTTACTTAATGAAATTGAGTACAAAATTATTCGTTAATAATTATTCATATTTAATTGTATTTCAAAATACGAGAAATTTTAAATGCATTTAAAATTGTGTTAAATGCTACTAAAACAAGTATATACAGCAGTAAGTTCGGCCGGGCCGAATCTTAAATACCCACCACCATGAACCAAATATTAGGGGTTCCTTTGAAATTTCAGGAGGGCTTGAGGACTTGAGGACACTTCCCGAAGATAAATTTAAAGATTTCACATATGAGGACTATATCAGATTCTGGATTTATAAGAACCATTTTAGTTTGAGTTTTAGAGGAATCATTAACATCTCTTGTAAGTGTGCAAGAAAATTATAAAATAACGTTTTGATTTGAAATCTTACATCTGTAGAAGTAAAATCTGGAAATTTTACATTGAGTTTCAATCAATTTTCATGATCAGTGCGCTTTCTACACCCTCAAGAAGTGAAGTCGGTCTATATGGAGGCATTACCAAATGGACCGATAAAAACTTAATCCGATACACATTTTTGTGAGCCTAAAATACCAGAATATTTACAATTTAAGGCAAATCAGATAAAAACTACGGTTTCTAGAAACACAAGGAGTTAAATCGGGAAATCGTTCTTATGGGGGCTATACTAAAATATGGACCGATACTCACCGTTTTCGGCATACCTCTTTATGACCCGAAAATACCTCTAGATTTCCAATTTCAGGCAAATAGGATGAAAACTTCGGATTCTAGAAGCCCAAGAAGTAAAATCGGGAAATCGGTCTATATAGAGGCTATATGAAAATATGGACCGCTACTCACCATTTTCGGCACACTTCTTTATAGTCCTAAAATACCTCTAGATTTCCAATTTCAGACAAATTTGATAAAAACTACGGTTTCTATAAACCCAAGGCCCTAAATCGGGAGGTCGTTTTATATGGGGACCATACTAAAACATGGACCGATACTCACAATTTTTGGCGCACGTATTTGTGGTCCTACAATACCTCTAGATTTCCAATTTCAGGTAAATTGAATAAAAACTGCGCTTTCTATAAGCCCAAGAGTAAAATCGGGAGATCGGTCTATATGGGGGCTATACCAAAATATGGACCGATACTCACAATTTTTGGCACACATAATTGTGGTCCTACAATACCTCTAGATTTCCAATTTCAGGCAAATAAGATAAAAACTTCGGATTTTAGAAGCCCGAGAAGTAAAATCGGGAAATCGGTCTATATGGGGGCTATACCAAAATATGGACCGATACTCACCATTTTCGGCACACCTCTTTATGGTCCTAAAATACCTCTAGATTTCCAATTTCAGACAAATTGGATAAAAACTACGGTTTCTATAAGCCCAAACCCCAAATCGGGGGGGTCGTTTTATATGGGGACCATACCAAAACATGGACCGATACTCACAATTTTTGGCACACGTATTTGTGGTCCTACAATACCTCTAGATTTCCAATTTCAGGTAAATTGAATAAAAACTGCGGTTTCTATAAGCCCATGAAGTAAAATCGGGAGATAGGTCTATATGGGGGTTATACCAAAATATGGACCGATACTCACAATTTTTGGCACACGTATTTGTGGTCCTACAATACCCCTAGATTTCCAACTTCAGGTAAATTGAATAAAAACTGCGGTTTCTATAAGCCCAAGAAGTAAAATCGGGAGATCGGTCTATATGGGGGCTATACCAAAACATGGACCGATATTCACTATTTTTGGCACACCTCTTTATGGTCATAAAATACCTCTAGATTTCAAATTTCAGGCAAATTGGATAAAAACTACGGTTTCTCTAAGCCCAAGACCCCAAATCAGGAGGTCGGTTTATATGGGGACTATATCAAAACCTGGACCGATATAGCCCATCTTCGAACTTGACCTGCCTGCAGACAAAAGACGAGTTTGTGCAAAATTTCAGCACGATTGCTTCATTATTGAAGACTGTAGCGTGATTACAACAGACAGACAGACAGACAGACAGACAGACAGACAGACGGACAGACGGACATCGTTATATCGTCTTAGAATTTCTCCATGATCAAGAATATATATACTTTATATAGTCGGAAATCGATATTTCGATGTGTTACAAACGGAATGACAAACTTATTATACCCCCGTCACCATTCTATGGTGGTGGGTATAAAAATAGTTCACGCCTAAATAAATTTATGTGTATATTGTAAAATTATGTATGTTTATACTTGACTTTACGTTCTTCTTTTGGTAGAATTTTTCAATTTCTTCGAAAATTTCAAACTTTTATACCAACACCACTTTTTTTGTTACATAATTTTTATTTTTGCAAGTAAAAAAATAATATTTTATCCAAAAGCTCAGTACTCCAGTTCGTTTATATCAAGCACTGTTCTTTTCTGACTGTAAAGCTTTAATAGCACACATTTCGAAGTTTCATTATTTTAATTTAATTCAATAATATATAAATATAAATACAAAAATAAAAATAAAAATAAAAAAAAATTGGCGTTCGGTCGGAGCAGGGATTGAACCCAGGACCCTTTGCATGCAAGGCGGACATGCTAACCACTGCTCATCGTGGCCAACAAATATATGTTTATGTTGAATAATGTTTTGTTTGCATCCGCTCGTGGGCGCTGTAAACTACACAGAAAAAATTTTCCGTATTTAAACTAACGCTAAATTAAACTTATTTTTATTGCAAAAAAATTATTTGTTTGTAGTTCAATTTTATTATTTTTTGCGAAATTTTCCACAGCCCAATGAAAATTTGTTTTTTTTAAGTATGTCTCTAACATTTTAAGAATTAAACGTGAGTATAAAGTTCAATAACTGTACACATAAGTTCAATATGAATTAAAGCAAATGAAAATTTTCGTACGATTCCCAAAAATAGTAAGAATGAACTACTGTATGGTTAAAATGGTCATGATTTGGCGCCAATGATTTTCTTCTTTAATTTTAGTTAATTTCCTCTTCTATGAGAGGGAGTAATTTCGAGAACTGCAGTTAAAAAGCACAACGGGACATTAAATTTTCCTGGTTTTAACAACGCTTTGTGGAAATCTCAAAATGTGGAGTAAAATTTAGTTCAATTTTCGTACGAGTTAGTTTATTCTTCCTATAAAACAGTTTACTTTTTTTCGGTGTATGCTATATAAATGTAACTTATATCGATAATTGTCTATTGGTGACTATAACAGCTACATAGCCCAGTGGTAGTGTGTTGGCTTACAAATTGCATGGTTCCCGGTTCGATTCTCCGTCCAGGCGAAAGGTAAAATGTAAAAGAATTATAAAATTGAATAATTTCTTCAACATTATTTGTATTAGAGAAAAAGGTGCCAAGAACTAAAAAATTTCGTGGAAGTGAAAATTATGTGAGGGAATGAGCACAATCTTCTTGGGGAGAAAATTCTTGCAAGCATATAATATTTTTGGGCTCAACATGCTTCCAAACATATAATATGTTCACATAAAACAAATCTAACAATGTTTCGGCAATATCCAATAATATATGTGCTTCCTGCAAAATAGGTTAGGAACATATGTTAGAGAAGCGAGGGTGTGGAGATTTTTTTCAGAATTATTAAAGCCAATTTGACCTTACTCCAACAAAATTTTGTTTTGTGTCAAGATATCCATTTTTTAAGTCGAATCACTTACTTATACACTCAGAAAAAAGTCAACCATGAAAGAAAATGTAGTTGCATTTTAGAAAATTTTATCGGCCTTTGAACAATGAAAAAATACTTTTTATCAGAGAATTGCTTCCGCTATGCTAAGCAAAAATTATGAAATTATAATGGCATACATAGAAACTTCTCAATCTTGGACCCTCTAAAAATTGGGCTCCCGTCAAAAGTGAACAACATTAACCTCAAGGCCGTATTCAGGGGGGGGGGGGGTGAGGGGGATCAAACCCCCCCCGAAATGAATGAATTTTTTTATATAAATATATATAAATATTTTTAGCTGCATAGAAAAATCTTATCGAAGATGTTGAAGAAAAGCTGGTTTTATTTTGAAAAACGCTTACCTATAAAACTTGCACAAATCATAGAATACTAGTTGAAAAGCCCGTCAAACGACGGTCGACAAAAACAAATTGTTTTTGTTCTCGCACCACAAATTTCATTTTTGGCAAATGTCTTTCTGCTTTTTATTTGTGTTTGTTGTTCTTTTTGTGAAAATGACTCGCTTTGTTTGGCCATAGCAACAACAACGAAACAGCCAAACACACATGTGTAAATGAAATGGCGCAAAACCTGCGAAAAGAACCTGCCTAATTCAGCGATGGAAGCACTTTGAGAGTGCAATAAAGAGATATTTCCAAATGTGCATATTCTTTTAAACATTTTGGTCACTTTGCCAGTTACTCAGGGATGCAAAATACAATTTTTACGAAAGTACAAAAAAGGTATTTTTTGAGCGGAAAGGTACTTTTTACTAAATTTCAACAAAAATTTCACTGGAAAATTATTGTCAAGAGACTAAATTTTAAAGAAAATAAAATTTTGACAAAATTTTCTATATAAAAAAATGTTGCAAAATTGTTTCTATAGAAATAAAATTTTGCAAAAATTTCCTATAGAAATAAAATTTGTACAAAATTTTCAATTGAAATAAATTTTTGACAAAATTTTCTATAATAATAAAATTTTTCAAAAATTCTATATAGAAATTAAATTTTGACAACATTTTCTACCGAAATAAAAAATCGATAATATAGAATCACATTCTTTTTTCGACTAAAACATTCTTGAGGTTCAATAAACTCCGGTTTTTGACTATGTCTTTTACAAAATCGAGATTTTCTTCCCACATGAACATGTTTGTTTTGCCACATTTGTAAAAGACTATTAGCAAATAAGGTTGATAAAGACTTTCTCAAAATATTAAAATATTTTGTCAAAGCTATTGTACCATAAATCTGATATCGACTCAAAAATGTCTACACAAAAGGTACTAAATCATTCGCGGGGGTACTACGGTACTGACCGGGGTGAAAAAGTATTGAAAAAAGTACTATAGTACTGCATTTTCCATCCCTGCAGTTACTACGTACTCATCCGAACTTTCATTTTCAACAATGAAGAGATTAAAGACGTATCTTAGAAATTCGACTAGCGAGAGTAGACTCAATGGATTGGCATTAATGTCGGTTGCCCAAAAAGCCCGTCGGCTCAATTTAATATTATAAAAAAAATATTGTATACATACCTATGCATAAATAAAATTTTCTACACATGAGGTTATATGAATATTTTTTTTAAGTTGAACCCCCCCGAATTAAAATCCTGGCCTTGATTAACCTCCCAAAGGTTAATGAGGTTGTTAATTTTAATTGCGACGGTGACGGTTGTAGGTTAGGTTACTTACTTACTTAGTGGCAGCCCGATATTTCAGGCTCACTTAGACTATACAGTCCATTGTGATACCACAGTGGTGAACTTGGTGACGGTTGTAAATATTTTAACTGAATGAATCTCCAAAATAAATAGTTGATCTTGGCAATTGACTTTTATTTAAGGCCTTTCTTGTCCAGCAGGAAATGCATTTCAAAACGGTCCAAAGAATATTCCAATATTCGAATATCCCAATATTCGGATGCCGCAAAGTTGAACTATTGCATTATTTCTTCATCGAATTAGTAACTTTCTTTGAAAGGCTCACAAAGAAGACAGGAACGAAAAACGCATTCCGATCTATATATATATATTAATTTAGAAATTTCGTATAAATAAATATATGTTTAGAGCAAAATACAAATTCTTTAACCATAAGAACCGTAAACTTAGGTAAGACTGTGTATTTGTGAAATACAAGCAAACAAATATTTACAAATTGAAATAAAATATTTGGTGCCTTACGAATAATATAATACATAATATGTTTGCACTGTGCAAACAATTTTTTTGTTTGAACAAATTTTGAAAATATATATGCTTGAATCAGAATGTTTGGTAGTATATTTTACAGAGTCGATGTTTTTTGAGGTTGTATGTATACAAATGACGTGTATGTTCGTGATAGGTAAACTCAAAAACTATTGAACCGAATTTTACCAAATCGTATATGCATGTTCTATGGACAGTCAGTAGTAGATTTTGGATTATTTTTTTATATTTTGTTTTCATCAAAATTTACAATTCATTTTTAGTAATAACATTTTGGATATTAAGAACAACGATTTCTTAATATCCAAAGTTTATGAAGACAATATGCCGTATGTATTCGAAAAAGTCATTTTCTCAATTGCCTCTGACAGATTTATTATTTTTATTTTTAGAAGCTCTAGGTACCGTGTATGGGAATAAAATGTACTTAAATAACTAATTCAGTAAATGTATACGATTGGTACAAAAGTCTGCATATAAACAACGATTTCTTAATATCCAAAGTTTATGAAGACAATATGCCGTATGTATTCGAAAAAGTCATTTTCTCAATTGCCTCTGACAGATTTATTATTTTTATTTTCAGAAGCTCTAGGTACCGTGTATGGGAATAAAATGTACTTAAATAACTAACTCAGTAAATGTATACGATTGGTACAAAAATCTGCATTATAAAAACGAATCCCTAAAGGAAAAGAGTGCAACCAGCAACATTTTAGATAGTGATTAGTCGTAAACATACTTGTCTATTTTTTCCATTCCATTCTACAATCTGAATTGCATATTAAGTTTATTTTTGTTTTCTATAAATACTTGAATTAGTTCCTTGTAAAGACTGAATATTGTTTATGTTTTTATACCCTGCTCCACACTGTGGAACAGGGTATTATAAGTTGGTGCATATGTTTGCAACACCCAGAAGGAGACGAGATAGACACATGGTGTCTTTGGCAAAAATGCTCAGGGTGGGCTCCTGAGTCGATATAGCCATGTCCGTCTGTCCGTGAACACATTTTTGTAATCAAAGTCTAGGTCGCAGTTTTAGTCCAATCGACTTCACATTTGGCACAAGTATGTGTTTCGGCTCAGAATAGATCCCTATTGATTTTGGAAGAAATCGGTTCAGATTTAGATATAGCTCCCATATATATATTTCGCCCAATATGGACTTATATGGCCCCAGAAGCCAGAGTTTTACCCTAATTTGCTTAAAATTTTGCACAAGAAGAACAATTATTACTATAGTCAAGTGTGCCAAATTTTATTGAAATCGTTTCAGATTTAGATATAGCTCCCATAAATATCTTTCGCCCGATATGGACAAAAACGGTCCCAGAAGCCAGAGTTTTACCCCAATTTGGTTGAAATTTTGCACAGGCAGTAGAATTAGCATTTTAGCTATGCGTGCCTAATTTGGTTTAAATCGGTTCAGATTTAGATATAGCTCCCATATATAGCTTTCGGCCGATTTACACTCATATGACCACAGAGGCCAATTTTTTGCTCCGATTTAGTTGAAATTTTGCACAGGGAGTAGAATTTGCATTGTTGCTATGCGTGCCAAATTTGGTTGAAATCGGTTCAGATTTAGATATAGCTCCCATATATAGCTTTCGGCCGATTTACACTCATATGACCACAGAGGCCAATTTTTTGCTCCGATTTAGTTGAAATTTTGCACAGGGAGTAGAATTTGCATTGTTGCTATGCGTGCCAAATTTGGTTGAAATCGGTTCAGATTTAGATATAGCTCCCATATATAGCTTTCGCCCGATTTACACTCATATGACCACAGAGGCCAATTCTTAACTCCGATTTAGTTGAAATTTTGCACAGGGAGTAGAATTAGCATTGTTGCTATGCGTGCTAAATTTGGTTGAAATCGGTTCAGATTTAGATATAGCTCCCATATATATGTTTTTTTGATTTCGACAAAAATGGTCAAAATGCCAACATTTTCCTTGTAAAATCGCCACTGCTTAGTCGAAAAGTTGTGAAAATGACTCTAATTTTCCTAAACTTCTAATACATATATATCGAGCGATAAATCATAACTAAACTTTTTCGAAGTTTCCTTAAAATAGCTTCAGATTTAAATGTTTCCCATATTTTTTTTACTAACATTGTGTTCCACCCTAGTGCATTAGCCGACTTAAATTTTGAGTCTATAGATTTTGTAGAAGTCTATCAAATTATGTCCAGATTGAGTGATACTTAAATGTATGTATTTGGGACAAACCCCCAACACGGATGTGATATGGTATCGAAAATTTAGATCTACAAAGTGGTGCAGGGTATAATATAGTCGGTCACGCCCGACTTTTTTCTTACTTGTTTTTATTTACATAACCAGTGGATTAATGTTAACTCTTAAATGAGTTATAAAAATAAAATAAATACAAAATATTGAAATAAGAAAGTATTTCATCACTTCGATTTAGGAAGTAAAATGCGCTTCGGAGGATACCTGATTTTTAATTGACTTTCAATTAATGTTTTAATTGATACTATCATTTCTGTGATTGAAGACATTTTAATTAAAAATTAATTGGATCGATTAATTTCGTGATTGAAAACAAAAAATATTTGTTTGTGTACGTAGCCCAGTGGATAGTGTGTTGGCTTACAAACTGTTTGGTTCGCGGTTCGATTCTCCATCCAGCCGAAATGTAAAATTAAAAAAAGGCACTAAGAACTAAACAAACCTCGTGGAAGTAAGAAAGATGTACTTATTGGATGATATTCCTTCAGCTAATAGGGCCTATCGCATCGATGTAAATAAGGCCCTATAAGCTGAAGGAATATCATCAAACTCTATATACACAGAAAAAAGTGTCTGGTAAATTTAAGCAGATTTTTACAATAATTTATTACAAGACTTTCGCAGAATTTTAGTTCATTTTTCGTATCTTCAACGAAAATTAACTACTCGAAAGGAAAATTTACAAATTTTAAGTAGCAATCGTTTAGTTCATAGCCTACAAAATACGATGGAAATTTCCTTAAAAATTTTCTTAACTGGTAGTTAAAAATTCTTTCGTCATACTATAAAACTACTTATGAACTGTAAAATACTTTATAAATAATAAGTGTAATTTACTATAAAGAGTTTTTGTATGAGAAAATTTTTTTTACGAAAATTGAACTTGAAAGCGGATAGCAATTTCTTACTGACAATTCCTTATCCGTTAATAATTGTTGGTAAAAAATTACCCAATGAAATATTTTTAGTTCACATGTAATTAAATTTATAGACATTTTCGTCAAAAATGGGTAGATATAATTTCATGAAGTTTTTGCTAATTTTAATTTAAACGTTTCATCGTTCTTATACTGATATGCATTTAATAGTATTGTTTTTAGAGTAAATTGTGGACAGATGCGATGAACTAATGCATAGTACAGAGATCTTTCCCGTCAAAGTGGAATATGTTTAATGCAAAGATGATGTTACTTGAAATTTTTTTGAGATGAGAGCATGCAATGCAATAATGAGAAATGGTAGCGAGTGATGGGGATGTTGTGTATATCTGAGCGTGGAGTTGTTTTTATTTTTGTTCTTTCAGTGGTTTGTGTGTGTTTCTTATTCGCGAATGGTTTATTTTGTCTGGATGAGGCGTCGTTTTAAATGAAGGCACATGTGTTTTTGTTGTTGTAGGAATGTTTTGGTTTTGTTTGGCATGCTTCAGTTGTATAGTTGGCGTTGGCGTGGGCTGTTGCATCTTTTTAGCAGGTATGTAACAAGGGAATATAAAGGTATGGAATATTTTGGTTTTTTGAGACATATATTGGTGTTTCTTTATTAAAACATTTAAATGAAAGTTATTAATATTTTAGCGATGAGATGTACGATGGCGATGTGATGATCGGTAGCTTAGAAAAAGTTATTAAGAATGTTAAATTTTTAGGAAAAAACTGCTGAAATGGAAAGTATGTTGAAATTGTTTTATCTAATTTAATTTTTATTATTCAATGTAAAAAATAAATATTCAATTTCAGAGTAACTCCAGATGAATTTGAAAAATTGTTTGTTACACCTCAGCGTATAGTTTAATCATAAATAGGTAAGTGTTCTTTTTCAATGTGGTTTTCTTTTAAAAAATATTATTCTTTATGTATATTATATTTTAACCAGTTGTTTAATATTTAATTCAAGATCAACCCCAGATGGATTCGGGCAAATTTTTATAGTTCTCCTCAGCGTATAACTTAATAGAGACGTGGTAAGTTTTCTTTTAAAAATTGGCTTTCTTTTCACTAGAATATTACATGTTTATGACCTTTTTATTATCAAAATTACAGGTTTTTAATACCTTATTTTAGTATTACATTAATCAAATATTTTTGGAAACCAATTTAATATTTTTAATGTAAAAAACAAATATTTAATTTTAGAACAACAATTTGGAAACATTTTTATGAATTGGTAAGCTTTCTTTAACATTCTTTTAACCAGAATATTTAGTTTTTTATGCATATTATTTCTTTAATTAAATTTTTTGGAAACCAATTTAATGTTTTTTATTTAATGTAAAAAATAAATATTTAATTTCAGAGTAACCCCAAATGAATTTCGATAACTTCCAAAATTTCGATAAAAATCAAAATATCCAAAAAGCGAGTTAAAATAAACTACTTTCTTGGTCCACCTGGTCATAATTTTAATTCACAAAAACATTGTATTAAGAACTTTCATCATAAGTTTTTATAATAAAGTACTTTTGCTTAAAGAAAGTTTAATTTTAATGTATGAAAATTTTCATAATAGTAAAACGGTTTGTTGTTCCAACAAAAAGCAAATGGAAAACGATAATTGTTTGTCTAAAATTGTTTAATGCACACAGTAAAAGTGTTAAGTATCATCACTGGTTGTTAATTCACAACTTCACGAAGTGGTCTCGAACAGTGCGTGAGACTAAGTTCAGTCGCAGCTTTGAGAAAGTTTATTCATATCATTGAGATGCAATTATAATCAAGCAGAGTTATTTTTCTCATACTACCCCTTGGGGTGGGGACATCTAATAGCCAAACCAAGCGGTATATTTTCACTACCATCGACGGACGGAATGTGTTCTGCAGCTATTACAAGTGCATATGAAGGTTTAATTAGCACAATAATCAGCAAACTGAAGAGCAACTGACACATTTGGAGGTATAAAGAAAGTAACAGGTTGGTTGATAAGTTCCCGGTCTGACACATGGATGGCGTCGCTAGTATTAAATGTAATTTTTATATAGTACCAACCTTCAAATGATTCGTGTCAAAATTTTACGTCTGTACGTCAATTAGTTTGTGAGATAGAGCGTCTTTTGTGAAACAACTTTTGTTAAAAAAAAATGAAAAAAAGGAATTTCGTGTTTTGATAAAATACTGTTTTTAGAAGGGAAAAAATACGGTGGAAGCAAAAACTTGGCTTAATAATGAGTTTTCGGACTCTGCCCCAGGGAAATCAACAATAATTGATTGGTATGCAAAATTCAAGCGTGGTGAAATGAGCACGGAGAACGGTGAACGCAGTGGACGCCCGAAAGAGGTGGTTACCGACGAAAACATCAAAAAAATCCACAAAATGATTTTGAATGACCGTAAAATGAAGTTGATCGAGATAGCAGAGGCCTGAAAGATATCAAAGGAACGTGTTGGTCATATCATTCATCAATATTTGGATATGCGGAAGCTCTGTGCAAAATGGGTGCCGCGCGAGCTCACATTTGACCGAAAACAACAACGTGTTGATGATTCTAAGCGGTGTTTGCAGCTGTTAACTCGTAATACACCCGAGTTTTTCCGTCGATATGTGACAATGGATGAAACATGGCTCCATCACTACACTCCTGAGTCCAATCGACAGTGGACAGCGACCGGTGAACCGTCTCCGAAGCGTGGAAAGACTAAAAAGTCCGCTGGCAAAGTAATGGCCTCTGTTTTTTGGGATGCGCATGGAATAATTTTTATCGATTATCTTGAGAAGGAAAAAACATCAACAGTGGCTATTATATGGCATTATTGGAGCGTTTGAAGGTCGAAATCGTGGCAAAACGGCCCCATATGAAGAAGAAAAAAGTGTTGTTCTACCAAGACAACGCACCGTGCCACAAGTCATTGAGAACGATGACAAAAAATCATGAATTGGGCTTCGAATTGCTTCCCCACCCACCGTATTCACCAGATCTGGCCCCCCAGCGACTTTTTCTTGTTCTCAGACCTCAAAAGGATGCTCGCAGGGAAAAAATTTGGCTGCATTGAAGAGGTGATCGCCGAAACTGAGGTCGAAGGAGTACTACCCAAATGGTATCAAAAAATTGGTTATATTGTATCGCTCTTGAAGTGAACTATGTTGAATAATAAAAACGAATTTTGACAAACAAAATGTGTTTTTCTTTGTTAGACCGGGGACTTATCAGCCAACCTGTTACGGATGCATGAGGGGTTGGGTTACCCTTTCCATTGTGTTTGAATGCTCTTCCATTCGCATGGTTAATGAGCATTGGTACTTTCCTCGTTTGGGTGATAATGTAGTTGTAGCCGTTGTGTAGTTTAGATGTTGATAGCAGTTAATGTTTTGGTCATTAATGTTAAGATGTACAAATTACTTCACTCCGAAGAACTACTTCTCTTAAGTACCTTCATTCGCCTGTTCCAGATGAGAAAGTTCACAATCAGAGCAAATGTTGACCACATACACCCAGAAAAAAGTGTCTTCGAAACTAAAGGAAAATTTGTATAATTGGAAAAAATGTTCATCAATTTATTTTAGCCATTTTATTTCCATTCAGTTAAATTTTTGTGCATAAAACATAAACCTAACTAAAACCAAGTTTCCTCAAATTTAGTACAATTTCTTATAAAATCATAATTCTGACTTCCTTTATTATAGAAAGCTTATCATACATACGAATAACACTTGACATAGATAAATATTTTAATTCATTCGTAAGAAGTATTCAATCCTTTCAAAACTTAAGGAAACACACTTGTTAGAATATAGGAAAATTTCCTACATTTCTTTTGTCTACCTGTAATCGATATGTTTGCGCGTGGGTTGTTTGTTTTAGTTGGAATCGCGTTTTTATGGAGAGATTGCTAAAAAATAATATAGTAAAATAATATAATAAAAAACAAATAAAATATATAAAATATTTGTTATTTTAAATTAGTGAGAAAAATTTTCGTTTTTTGAAAATTGGTTTATAAAAAAGAAAACACCAGCAGAATAATAACCCCTTCATTCGTCTCCATTTTGGAATCTTCAATTATCAGGTAATATTCAGTGACGCTAACCTATTGTGAAAAAATTGCTTTAGGGGTTTTTTGTTTGGTAGGTATTGAAATTGTAAAAGGTGGACAAAATTGCTAGACAGCAACTTATTCAAAGTGAAAGGTGCTAGAAGAAGAAAAAAATATGTTTTAATATTTCATGGCCAGTCGATGCTGTTGATTCTAAATAAATATATTTAATATATTAATAAAACATGTGTTTTATTGAAGAAAAAATTGCTTATATAAATACATAAAATTGTATTTTAAAAACGAAGGTAAGCAATTCTAATTTTGAAGTAATAGGTTTACCACAAATATGTAAGATATATCCAAAAGAAAGAAAAAAGTTCAATGAAATCATTCCATATATGAATTCAATTCAGTTAAATTTGTTCATCCTGTAGTATAGTAATATAGGAAAATGTTAACTAATATATGGAATACATTCTACCTAATTTCTACGAAAATCATATTGTTCAAACAAATAAAAATGTCTTTGGCGCCATACGAAGTTCAACTTTCTTCACAATGAGTTCATTTTAACATAAAGAAGGGGTCACTTTTTTCTGGGTGTAAGAATCAATGTAAGAGCATGCCCATTAACACAACAATTATTGAATGTTGCAAGGGCTAGTTAAAGCAAGTTCCCACTCGACAAAAAATGAGGTAAAGTAAATTCCATTTAACCACACATGCTGGATACGTTGATTTAGTCCAACCTCATTATCTTTGATGGGGAAAAATTCAGAGCAAAAGAACAAAGTAATCGAAAAAATAGTGCCATAAGGTTAATTTGGGTTTCAAATTTCAAATCCATTGTCATTGCCATTGACTATACAAATAGTTATTTAACTAACATAGAGGGGTTTTAGACGATGCAATTGGTTGCGTGCAATTTTTTGTATTCTCTTTTAAAGTTGCTTCTTAAAAACTTCAGCATTTATACGTTGAAATTTTTCATGCAATCGCTTGAAATTTCAAGTTTCAGAAATGTAAAAAAATTGCAAGAGGAACGGAAAACATGAAATTTTTTCTACCCCCTTTGCTTCTCTACCCCGTTTGCCTACAAACAAGAATTGCGTGCAATTATTGCATGCAATTATTGCATCGTCTAAAACCCTTCATATTCCATGGTTAATTCGCGTTTAATGCAACTTCGTGAACTTCAAAAATTCAAAATTCAATTCAAAAATTTGGACTCCGAATGAGTTTTAAATGTTTGTCCAGTTTGATGGCTTTTTTGTCCGTCTCATGAAAAATACAAACTGATCTATTTTTTATTGCTAATATCAATTGTCATAAATTCACCAGGTCGGGCCGGTACACCCTCAAAACAAAAAAAAAAATCGCTTCTGTAACATATACCCCAAACACATTTTGCTTCAAGCAGGATTGGACCAAACAAAATATTGTTTGTATTGTTCAAACATATTATGTTTCACCGTAGGGCATAAATACATTGGTAGAAAAAAAATTGAATGAAATTTTCTTTGTGTGAATATATTTTTAACGCACCAATTGTTTACTTCCAGTATTTTACTTGCAGCACACTCTCTAGGTCTCTCTTTCTAAACATATATATGTTTATAGGCTATTTCTAAATTAATATATTTTTGCATCTAAGCATATTATATTTACAAACATTTTATGTCCCAAACATAATATGATCTAACATCTTAGCATAAATGTCCCGAACATGTTATGCTAGTTTATGAACATTATATGCTTGAACTTAAAATAATTGTGTTAAAAAATTTGAGTTCCAAACATATAATTTTTACACCCAAATATATGAAAAACAGTCATTTTCATCCTTGTATTTTTTGCCTGTGGAAAAAGATCCGCGACTTCTAAAAAGATGGAAAAAGAGCATTATCAAGCGCTGTGAATTCAAAGAAAACTTGGTTGTTACCATAAGATTTCAATGATGCCGATTTTTGGTCGCCATTCCACATCCCGGTGCCAGTATTGTCAGGTACTTATGGTGAATAATGGGGACCACCGTGGTGCAATGGTTAGCATGCCCGCCTTGCATACACAAGGTCGTGGGTTCGATTCCTGCTACGACCGAACACCAAAAAGTTTTTCAGCGGTGGATTATCCCACCTCAGTAATGCTGGTGACATTTCTGAGGGTTTCAAAGCTTCTCTAAGTGGTTTCACTCGAATGTGGAACGCCGTTCGGACTCGGCTATAAGAAGGAGGTCCCTTGTCATTGAGCTTAACATGGAATCGGGCAGCACTCAGTGATAAGAGAGAAGTTCACCACTGTGGTATCACAATGGACTGAATAGTCTAAGTGAGCCTGATACATCGGGCTGCCACATAACCCAACCTAACCTAACATGGTGAATAATCGTCAAGAATGGGACAATTCCATCGTCAAATCCACAATAAAAAATCTGCAAAATCATTCTTAAATCATTAATCATTTTTTGTTATTTGATCGAAAACATTATCGCAATAATTATTGCGATAACTTTTTTACACTATGTTTTTCTCGATTCCTTCCGAGGTACACTGAAAAAAGTATTGTCGTCGGGCCAAAGATTTCATGTCCTTAAGTCGGTCCAAAAGTCGACAAAATTTTCAATGGAGTCATTTTGCCCTTATAGTTATGTGATTCCACTTAAAACTGAAAGAACATTTTATTTTGTTTTTATACTTCCGAAAAATTCTTCAAATTTAATGAAATCGACTTTTAATGTGGCGACTTTTTGTATCTTGACTACACAGTAAAGGAGTATTCAAAAATAGACATATTTTAATTTACGTTGTGGTTAACACATTTTTAAAGGACTTTGAAAACACACGAATAAGACAGCTGAAAAAAACGAATAAATTAAAATTTGTAGATTCAACCCTGCAAAAACTCCTATTACCAGGTATGGGCACAAGTATCCCTGCACAAAAGTAGATAACAAGTTCTTCGTACATATTCTAACAGTAATACTTTTAACATATTTACACGGGCATGACATTGCAAGCATACCAGTAAATAGTCGAAAAATAATAACTTCGTCGCAAGCATACCAGTGTTCCCAAAATAATAGCTTTACCATAAATATACTGAAAACAAGTAAGGAAAGTCTAAAGTCGGACGGGGCCGACTATATTATACCCTTCACTACTATGTATACCAAAGTTTTTGATACCATCTTAACACCTTCAAATTTGTTGGGAGCTATATAAAGATTTATATTTAAATATGAAGCGATTTTGACAATTTTTTTTAACTTTTACGAAATCTCTAGACTCAAAATTTAAATTGGTTAACGAACCATAATGTTAGTAAAAAATATTTGAAATATTTGCATTGAATAAAATTTTCAAGCATGCATTTGTGAATTAGATTTATAGATAAATTTGAATCATTTTTGCGAGTTTTCCACGTAGCAGTGACAATTTCACAAGGAAAATGTGGAAATTTTGGTCATATTTGCTAAAATCGGGAAAAAATGTAAAAGTTTTAATTGCACTCTCAGTGCAAAACTTCAAAATTTTTGAAATGAAACTTTGGCATCGGGCGGAAGATATATATGGGAGTTATATCTAAATCTGGACCGATTTTGACCAAATTTGGCATACCTAGGAAGAAAGTTCGTCGTACTCTCTGTACAAAACTTCAAGTAAATTGGAGTGCAATTTTGACCTCTGGGGCCATATAAGTGCGTATCGAACGAAAGATATATATGGTTAGGTTAGGTTAGGTTAACGTGGCAGCCCGATTAAATTTCAGGCTCACTTAGACTATTCAGTCCATTGTGGTACCACATTTAACCAGAAGTACCTATTACATATGGGCACTTCTAGTCTTAACCACTGAACCTTCTCTATTATTTACTTTTGAGGAACCAACCAGATTGCTCCAAAAACATTAACAAACTGCTTAAGTTAACGTTTTCCAGGTCCGCCAGTAATCTAAAGCTATATGCTCCTAAAATTCGCTTACGCCTTACACAAAAAGCAGGACACTCACACAAGAGGTGTTTAATTGATTCCTTTTCCTCCACATCATGACAGCTTATACAATAGTCATTATACTTCGCACCTATAGTTTTTGCAAATTCGTCTATCTGGCAGCGACCCGTTATAGCCGATATCAGGAGTGCTATTTGACGCCTTGAGAACACTAGCATATCTAGTGTGCGGTTTAAGTTTAAATGGGGCCATATTTGCTTGGTGTCGTTACAACCCTTGCAATTCACCCATCGAATATTCCCCGGTATGTTCCTATAGCCAGGCACCCATATTAGGTGAATATTGTACTGCTCAGCCATCTCGTTGAGAGATGTGCGGCAGTCTATGGCCGTTTTCGAGTTAAGGAACACAGAGTCCAAGGATTTTATTGCAGGTTGACTGTATGAGTATATATTAATGTCAATATTTGTTGGAACATTACTTCTCAGCCAATTCACCACCTCTCTTATTGCCAATATTTCAGCCTGAAAAACACCAGACTACAACACCATATAGCATTATAGGTCTAACTACTGCCGTGTATAGCCAATGCACAATTTTTGGTTTTAGTCCCCACTTTTTTCCTATTGCCTTTTTGTACGAATACAAAGCTACCGTGGCTTTGCTCGCCCTCTCTTCAATATTAAGCCTAAAATTCAGCTTCCTGTCCAAAATAACGCCAAGGTATTTTGCACACTCACCAAAGGGAATTTCAGTACCCCCTAAGAAAATGGGCCTAACCGTGGGAGTTTTGCGATCTTTGCAGTACATGACTAGTTCTGCCTTTGCTGGATTTACACCAAGACCATTATCTTTCGCCCATTTCTCAGTCATCCGGAGAGCTCTCTGTATAATATCTCTGATTGTGGATGGGTATTTTCCCCTGACTGCTAGCGCCACATCATCTGCGTATGCCACCACTTTTATCCTTTCTTTTTCTAGGGAAACCAGAAGGTTGTTTATAGCAACATTCCAAAGAAGAGGTGATAGAACTCCTCCTTGGGGAGTGCCTCTGTTCACATACCTTTGTATGTTTGCTTGCCCTAGTGTGACTGAAATGCGTCTCTTTATTAGAAGTTCGTCTAACAGCCTAAGTATACCTGGATCAACATTCAGAGTTGTCAGTCCATTTAATATCGAGCTTGGATGGACATTATTGAACGCCCCTTCGATGTCTAGAAACGCCACGATTGTGTATTCTTTGACAGATAGTGAGCTTTCAATAAAGCTGACTAGTTCATGCAATGCGGTCTCAGTAGACCTGCCCTTCGAGTATACATGCTGTCGTTTCGAGAGCAAGCTTGAATCCACGCTAGTTCTAAGATACATGTCTATCATCCTCTCCAGGGTCTTAAGTAGGAATGAGGATAAGCTGATTGGTCGGAAATCCTTCGCACTCGAGTGAGAGGCTTTTCCTGCTTTAGGTATGAAGACGACTTTTGTTTCCCTCCACTTTTCTGGAATATATGCTAAGTTTACACATCGTTTATATATCACCGTCAACCAGGGCATAATTCTTTCAGCCACTGCTTGTAATTCCGCCGGAGTAATTCCATCAGGTCCGGGGGATTTGAATGGTCCAAAGCTATTTAAAGCCCATTATATTCTAGATTCCGACACAATTTCCTCGATAGGAAATGACCGCTGAGCCTCTGTTACACCGCCATAACATGGTTCAACCGTCTGATTTCCAGGGAAGTGTGTGTCCAAAAGTACCTCCAACGTCTCCTCACTGGACGTTGTCGAATTTCCCTCCGATGTTTTAATGAAACCTGGAGCGGTGTTAGTGGATGCTAGTACCTTCCGTAGTCTGGAAGCCTCTGACGTATTCTCAATACTGCTACAGTAATCATCCCAAGAGTTTTGTTGAGACCTTCTCAGTTCTCGTTTATATGCTCTCAGATTCATCTTGTAAGTGTCCCAATCCTCCGGAGCTCTTGTGGACTTTGCTTTGTTAAAGAGCTTCCTGCAGGATTTCCTCATATTACCCTTGGCTTTCCTCTAGGGCAAGCAGCTGTTGAAAGCCTTAGTAATCCGCTCCACTGCGTGTTCGATATCTTGCACAGTGCTCATATTTGTCTCTGGCATTTCCGGTATCATCAAATCGAACGATTCCCTATACCTATTCCAATCAGCTTTCCTAACATTTGGCGGAAATATGGTATTTGAAGTACGAACAGCCAATCTGAAACTGATGTAGCGATGATCTGAGAAGCTATTTTCCCTCAAAACTTGCCACTCAGATATCTTATCATTCAGTTCCGGAGAGGTCAACTTGACGTCCAAAACCTCTTGCCTGCTTCTGGTGACGAAGGTTGGTGCATCCCCCTTATTGCAAACTACTAGGTTAGTACGCAAAATAAACTCTATTAGCGACTCTCCCCTTGCATTAGTATCACTACTTCCCCAAATACTAGGTTAAAGTGGCAGCCCGATTAAGATTCAGGCTCACTTAGACTATTCAGTCCATTGTGATAAGTAAATACTATGATGTGCATTTGCATCGCATCCCATAATGAGTTTTGTCTTTGTTTTTAGTGACTCCTCAAGTAAGGTCTTAACGGCACAGGGTGGCATCTCCCTATCATGTCCCATGTAGACCGAAGATACCCAATATTTGCATTTGGAATCTCTAGACTGGCTACGACAGTGTCTGCATTGCTCAATGAAGGAAGCAGAAACAAGTTTAGTTCGTTTTTAGCAATTATACATGCTCGATTTATATCATTACCAGTATTATGCAAAAGTTTGAAACCCGGAGTGCTTAATTCACAGATCTGGTTCTTATATATGTATGGTTCTTGAATAAGAACAATATCTATGTCTACTTTCATCAGGAGAACTTTTAAGGCAGCCCCAGCCGTCTTACAATGGTGAAGATTTATCTGAAGGAACCGTAGAACCATCCAAATTTTCAACCACAGTCACATCAGCCGCTTCAATTGAGTCATAAAGGGCTTCCTCTTCACAGATCTCGATGACTCTCGCAACAATCCGCGGTTCAGCTTTGGTGAGGTTTGAGCCTGTAGAAACTTCCGCATATGATTTTCGCCATAGTCTGCAGGATTTATGTCTCCTTCGGCTTCGCTAGGAGATTTTTTCACTGCTGACTCTACCGGAGGCTTGTCCGTTTCGGAATCCTTTGGTTGATCGCTTTTGTATACCTTCATATGGATATCACGTCCTTGGGTCTGGGCTAGATGTGCAAGCGACTCTATGTTTAATTTAAACACCGCATGTCGTCTTGGTCCATCCACCTCATCCAAACGACCAACCTTGGCGGTTGGAAGATCTGGGTTACATTCTTTTAGTCTCTATAGTATTGACTCAGGATCAGGAGGGTTTGCCGGTATCCATGCATGTGCTCTAGGTTTAGCCGGTATGTCTTTTTTATCGACTAACTCCAAAGCGGCTCCTTCCCAAACTTCACCAATTAGCATCAATGCAGCTTTAAAGCAATCCATAGACCTCTGGTTCGCAAAAGCTATTAACTTATATCGTCCTTGATACCATCCAGCATCTTGCCGTCGAGGACTTGGTTCGGGAAACTTTTTTCGCACCTCTGAGTAGACACCAGACATCGCGTTTTCAATTTCCCCCCATTGTTGCCTTGGAATCATACCGTCCAATGCTCCTTTATTAATAATAGCCATCACAAGGCTGTCTTTTGCAACTGAGGCAAACGATCTTTGATCCCGTTTAGAGGATGGCAGCTCATCCGGTGATCGTTCCCCTTTTTCCAGCTTCAAGAATTCCTTCAGCCCATTTTAAGGAATCGCTTTGCTTAGCCGACAACGTGCTTGGGTCGACTGATCCTAATTTCTTTAGGATAAACAAAGCATTTCTTCGTTCCTTGAATCTCTTTCGAGAGGGATTGCCTCCTTTTGATGTCGTCACCTTAGAAAAGGTTCGACTTGCCAAAGTGTCACCGCCAGTCGACCCGTCTACAGGTCGACTAATTGGGCCTGACTCTTGGTCGCTGCCCAAATTTATAAGTTCGGTCGTTACCCGTCCACTGGGCCCTGAAGTTAGCAACCCAGTGGATGACTTTGAATTTCGCTGCATGGTGGTTTATTATTTCCACCACATGTGAAATTCGTAATAAGTACTTATTACGATGAAATACTCCGCTATTAAAAAACACGTCCGTTCAGTTCGACGGTTGAATAAATATATGGGAGCTATATCTAAATCTGAATATATGGGAGCTATATCTAAATCTGAACCGATTTCAACCAAATGGTATTCCTATTTATAATGTTAATTCTACACTCTGTGCACAATTTCACGTAAATCGGAATAAATAATTGGCCTCTGGGGCCATAGGAGTGTAAATCGGGCGAATATCTGAATCTGAACCGATTTGACTGACATTCTGCAAAGTTTACGAAACTCACAAAACATTCGATTACACGAAATTGGAAAAAGATCGACTGATAAATAAGTCATTTATTACCACATCGGTTATAAAAATATATACTAGCTATATCTAAATCTGAACCGATTTTTTCCAAAATCAATAGGGATCGTCTTTGAGCCGAAAAATGACCCTGTGCCAATTTTGTGGATGATCGGACATAAGCTGCGAGCTGTACTTTGCACACAAAAATACATGAACAGACAGACGGACATCGCTAAATCGACTCCGAATTTAATTCTAAGACGAGCGGTATACTAAAAGATGGGCCTAAGACTGGTCCTACTAAAAGATGGGTCTAAGACCGGTCCTTCATAGCGTTACATACAAATGCACAAACTTATACTCTGTACCACAGTAGTGGTGAAGGGTATAAAGAGCGAGCGTGTTGCAGCTCTCTTATCTATTTATAGATTTTATACTCTCTTACAACTTAGTTTCGCATTCTTGGTCTTCTAGCCCTTTCTCTGTATATATTTATGGTACAATTTGTACTTTGAAAATCTCTATGACGCCAGGAGGAATCGAACTCAGACCTGTTGCTTTGTAATGCCTACTCCACGGCATGGATTTATTCAATGATGTAATTTTGCAATATAAATGATGCACTTCACTCAAACAAAAGTTTTTATCTTAAATCTAACGTTTCAATATTTCAGTTAATTTAAGGACGATTTCTTTAAATAAATAATGTGTTTCTTTACTTTAAGGAAAGTTGGCCTTAGTTCAAAGATATACGACTTTAACCGAGGGACGCAAATTTCCAAAATTTGTATCCTAAATTTAATAAAAAAAAAATTGAAGCAAAGATATAAACTTTATTTTAATTAAAATATCATTATTTTAAAACAAATTCTCCTTAATATTTTGTAAATTTTTCATCCTAAAATTTAGGTTGCGTAATCTTTAATATTTTTCAGTGTATACAACTTAAAAAAACAAGGGTGTATTTTATTGGCATTATCAATTAATATGTTGCAGTTTTTTCTTAAATGTAATTTTCGCTACTATTAACGGTGCGACAATTTTTGTAGAGATTATTCTATTTATGTCAAGAAAAAAGCATTTTTCAAGAAAAATTTAATTAATTAGTATTTAATAAGAATAAAAACATAATTTTAAAAATAGAGCGTCTCAGCAGGATTCGAACTCGGACCTCAAGATACGATTTTAATTACTGGTATTAATAAAAGGAATCACTTTTGGCCTACACAGGTAAGTTATTAAACTAAATAAAATTACGTCATCACTTGTTAGAATCAGGGCTGTGGAGCCGGAGTCGGAGTCTGAAGATTTTGCTGGAGTCGGAGTCGTAAAAATTTTGCTCGACTCCGACTCCGGCTAAACCAAATTTTTTAAAACACTTCATATTTTTGTAACTAAGCAAGTTTTTACGCAAATTAGTTTCCATTGCGTTATTCATTCGATCAATGTACAGCATGATTGTAAATGAATATCAACTTCCAATTACGGCTATCTTTTGATGTTTCCTAGAATGTTAGACTAGCAGATGGGCTGGATCGATCCATTTTAATGCCCGAAATTATGTTTTTTTAATTTTATTTTAAGGCCATATTCATATGTGGAATATTGACAGAAAATTTGTTCAAAGTTGTGTTTTATAGAAAATTTTGTCAAAATGTTATTTCTATAAAAAGTTTTGTAAAAATTTTATTTCTATAGGTGATTATTAAGTTCAAGTTTAGCCGCTAAAATCGCTAAAGTGAAAATTAATCAGTAAGAAAAAGGCATAAAAGTATACATATGTGTTGCAAATTTTATTATAACTTGATGGGGAAAATCCCAAAGCAAAGTTTCACAAAGTTTGTATTCCTTAAAGTGGATTATTAAAGAAAAGTAATCGTGAAAAAATGACAATTTTAGCGGCTAAACTCGAACTTAATACCCACCTTATAGCAAATTTTCTATAAAAAATTTATTCAAAATTTTATTACTATAGAAATATTTTCTTCTATAGAAAATTGAGTCAAAATTTTGTTTCTATAGAAGATTTTGCAAAATTTTATTTCTATAGAAAATTTTGCAAAAGTTTGTTTGTTACACAATTTCTTTTTAATTTTATTTCTATTGATAATTTTATTTCTATAAAAATTTAAGTCAAATTTTATTTCTGTAGTAGTTTATGTATTAGAAAATTTTGTCAAAATTTAATTGCTATAGAGAATTTAGTCAAAAGTTTGTTTCTGTAGAATATTTTGCAGAATTTTATTTACTACACAAACATTTTTCGTATTTTTTGTATTTTCATTGATAATTTTTTCAAATTATCAATTGTAATGTATTGTAATGGTTCTAGAAATGTCTATACCTAACCTATAAAAATATTTTTTTCCTTGCAAAAAAAGTGGAAAAATTGAATGGTTAGATACATGATTTTCCCGACCATGTAATGGTCTCAAATTCTATCATTAAAATAATAGAACATATTTGCGGCATTTGAGAACCATTTAAATGCCTATTTTTACAAAGACAAAATACATGGTTTTCGCGATAATTACCTACTCTAGATAAGCATTAAATGGATGCGGCAACCATGTCCAAACATGTTTTTTCTGTGCGTGTAAGAAAAAATTGTCAAATTTTATTTCTATAGCAAATTTTCTCAACATTTTTTTCTTACTGATGCTCACTGCTATAAAAAATGTATTCGAAATTTTATTACTATAGAAATATTTTTTTTAATATAAAATTTAGTCGAAATTTTATATTTATAGAAAATTTAGTCAACATTTTGTTTCTATAGAATATGTTATTTTGCAAAATTTTATTTCTATAGAAAATTTTGCAAAATTGTGTTTGCTACACAATTTTTTTTTAAATTTTATTTCTATTGATAATTTTTTCAAACTTTTATTTCTATAAAAAATTTTGCCAAATTTCATTATACCCTCCACCATAGGATGGGGGTATATTAACTTTGTCATTCCGTTTGTAACACATCGAAATATTGATCTAAGACCCCATAAAGTATATATATTCTGGGTCGTGGTGAAATTCTGAGTCGATTTGAGCATGTCCGTCCGTCCGTCCGTCCGTCCGTCTGTTGAAATCACGCTAACTTCCGAACGAAACAAGCTATCGACTTGAAACTTGGCACAAGTAGTTGTTATTGCTGTAGGTCGGATGGTATTGCAAATGGGCCATATCGGTCCACTTTTACGTATAGCCCCCATATAAACGGACCCCCAAATTTGGCTTGCGAGGCCTCTAAAAGAAGCAAATTTCATCCGATCCGGCTGAAAATTGGTACATGATGTTAGTATATGGTCTCTAACAACCATGCAAACATTAGTCCACATCGGTCCATAATTATATATAGCCCCCATATAAACCGATCCCCCGATTTGGCTTGCCGAGCCTCTAAGAGAAGCAAATTTCATACGATCCGGCTGAAATTTGGTACATGGTGTTAGTATATGGTCTTTAATAACCATGCAAAAATTGGTTGACATCGGTTCATAATTATATATAGCCCCCATATAAACCGATCCCCCGATTTGGCTTTCGGAGCTTCTAAGAGCAGCAAATTTCATCCGATCCGGCTGAAATTTGGTACATGGTGTTAGTATATGGTCTCTAACAATTATGCAAAAATTGGTCCACATAGGTCAATAATTATATATAGCCCCCATATAAACCGATCCACCGATTTGGCTTGCGGAGACTCTAAGAGAATCAAATTTCATCCGATCCGGCTGAAATTTGGTACATGGTGTAAGTATATGATCTCTAATGTTCATGCAAAAATTGGTTGAAATCGGTCCATAATTATATATAGCCCCCATATAAACCGATCCCCAGATTTGACCTCCGGAGTCCCTTCGAAGAGCAAAATTCATCCGATTCGGTTGAAATTTGGTACGTGATGTTAGTATACGGTATCCAACAACCATGCAGGAATTGGTTCATATCAGTCCATAATTATATATAGCACCCATATAAACCGATCCCCAAATTTGACCTCCGGTGCCTTTTGGAGAAGCAAAATTCATCCAATCTGGTTGAAATTTTGTACGCGGTGGTAGTATATGATATTTAACAACCATGTCAAAAGTGGTCCATATTAGTGCATAATCATATATAGCCCCCATATAAACCGATCCCGATATTTGGTTTTGGAGCCTCTTGGAGGAGCAAATTTCATCCGCGTCAGTTGAAATTTGGTACATTGTGCTAGTATATGGCCGTTAAAAACCATGCCTAACTAGGTCCATATCGGTCTATAGTTATATATAGCCCTCAGATAAATCGATCCCCAATCACTTAAAAATTAGTCCATATCAATAATTGTATATAGCCCACATATAAGCGACCCCCATATTTCAATTCTGGCTCCCTACGTACCGTGCAAAAGTCCATATCGATTCGTAATTATTTGTAGACTTACCTACACATACCTTTTTTGTCTAATATATACCACGTATGGACTAACTCACAATTTAGAAAACGATTTAAGATACCACAACCCAAGTAATTCGATTGTGGATGACAGTCTTTGGTATAAGTTTCTACGCAATCCATGGTGGAGGGTACATAAGATTCGGCCTGGCCGAACTTACGGCCGTTACTACTTGTTTCTATAAAAATTTTATTCAAAATTGTATTTCTATATATTTGGTCAAAATTTGATTTCTATAAAAAATTTTGCCAAAATTTTATTTCTATAGAAAATTTAGTCAAAATTTTGTTTCTGTAGAAAATTTTGCAAAATTTTATTTACTAGACAAAATTTTTTCCAAAATTGTATGCTCACTGATACTCACTGCTAAGTCGAAAACTTGTAGAAATGACTCAAATTTTCAAATTTTTCAATGAATGAATCATAAATGCATTTTTGCGAAATTGTGTAAACAATTATAAATATTTCCCAAATATTGCCCGAGATTTTGTAGAAGTCTGATTTGAGATTTTATCAAAATGTAGATCTAAATACAAAGTTGTGCAGAGTATATTATAATCGGCCCGCCCGACTTTAGACTTTCCTTGCATTTTTATTTTTTGTTAAAATTGTGTTACGCCCCATAACGTTAGATTTAAATTTAAAGTACATAGATTTTGTAGAAGTATATACAATTTTGTCTTAATCGATTCAGATTCAAATTCATGCATATGGGAAAATAAACCTTTATATAGCTCGTTTCTGTAGAAAATTTTGCAAAATTTTATTTACTAGACAAAATTTTTTCCAAAATTGTATGCTCACTGATACTCACTGCTAAGTCGAAAACTTGTAGAAATGACTCAAATTTTCAAATTTTTCAATGAATGAATCATAAATGCATTTTTGCGAAATTGTCTAAACAATTATAAATATTTCCCAAATATTGCCCGAGATTTTGTAGATGTCTGATTTGAGATTTTATCAAAATGTAGATCCAAATACAAAGTTGTGCAGAGTATATTATAATCGGCCCGCCCGACTTTAGACTTTCCTTACATTTTTATTTTTTGTTAAAATTGTGTTACGCCCCATAACGTTAGATTTAAATTTAAAGTACATAGATTTTGTAGAAGTATATACAATTTTGTCTTAATCGATTCAGATTCAAATTCATGCATATGGGAAAATAAACCTTTATATAGCTCGCAACAAATTTAAAGGATTTGAGATAGTATCAATAATTTTGGTCCAGAAATACATATACTGTTGGTATCTTCTCATATTATGATGGGTATTTATAGCATTATTTTATTTATTAAACATTGCCCTAAATTTGAAATAATGTGAAACTAAGACCTTTTTTTTTGCACACATAAATAAATACCATACTTTATATCGATCCACTTACGGTACCCCCACATTAGAACTACAAATTAGTGGTATTAAAATGAGATTTAGTTATATTACCCGGAGTCGACTCCGGAGTCGGAGTCGAGCTGATGAAAAATGCTGGAGTCGGAGTCGTAGTCGCGTCCACAGCCCTGGTTAGAATCATGTATTTATTTCTGGTACTTTCCTAAACTTCTTTTGTGTTCTTAGTTTCTCGATCGCTTATAGTAAAGTAGCAACTTTTGGTTTGTTATTCTCATTGCCAATTGTTATTGTTGTAGTAATAAGAGCATAACCAGATGTATATATGTGGTAGCGTATGTTATGTGTGCGCCATCTGACAGATAAATTACAAGATGCTTCTAGATTATTCTAGATAGTTCTAGGCAAGACTAGACAGACATACAACCACCTTGCCAGAATGTTCCAAATCGTCGTAATTTTCTATAAAAGCGCTAACAGAGGGAGCTGTCAGGTCAGTAGTAAAACCACGTTAAGTGGTTTAAAAAATATTGAAGTTAAAAAATATTGAAGAATTTTCAAAAAATCATGTTTTTCCGCCGGAAAAGTACAAATCATTGAAAAACGTCCGGTTTCTCTCCATGGTCGTATAGATGATACTCTAACGTACACAGAAAAAAAGTAAGTTGTAAAATATTAAAATGAACTAATATTTATTGCAAAAATTTTATTTTGTTTTAGTTTATATTTAAAATTTTGTAAGAAATTTTCCCCAGCCCAACGATTTATCTTTATTCCAAGTATGTCTCAAAAAATGTATGAACTAAATGGCAGTAAGATTTCAATGGCATACAAATTAGTTAAATTCTAACTAAACCAGACGAAGTCTTTCTTACACTTCTCAAAAATAGTAAAAATGAACTACTGCATGGTTAAAATGGGAATAATCTGGCGCTTAAGATTTTTTCTTTATTTTTATTAATTTTTCTTTTCGAGAAAAATGAATTTCGTAAATGATAATTAAAAATTCAAAAATTTCGGAAAATTTTTGTTAGTTTAATGAATCTCAAAGTTTGGATTTTAGTTCAATTTTCTCACGAGATACTTCATTTTTCCCATAATGTAGTTTATTTTTTTCTGTGTAAGTAAAAGGAAGAACTAGAAGAAACGAAAATTCATTTTTGTGTGAGTGAGTTGGTCATGTTTGCTTATAACTCTGTCATTTTTCGGTCGTGTTTCTTCTAGTAAGTCTTATTACTTACGATAGAGTATAATCTATACGACCATGAAAAGAAACCGGACGTTTTTTCAATGGTTTGTACTTATCTGATTTTTTTTGAAAATTTGCTTTTTGCATCGATTTTTTTTAACCACTTAACTTATCACAGATCCAATTATGCACGATTATTCGCCATATCAATACCTTTAATTTAAGTACAAACAGTGATATAATCGGACATTTCTAACCCGAGTTATAATTTGTTTAGTGAAAAAAGAGCGAAAAACTAAAAATAACGGGATATCTCACCAATTTTTAACATTTTTTTATAATTCCGCAGATCAAAATACATAAGAAAAGTCATCTCTCATCAAATGTACATTTTCAGTTTAAAATAGTGTTATTAAACACGCAACAATATGAAAACGCAACAACATACACATACAATATTAAGGCAAATTTATTTAAAACAAGTATATACAGCAGTAAGTTCGGCCGGGCCGAATCTTAAATACCCACCACCATGAACCAAATATTAGGGGTTCCTTTGAAATTTCAGGAGGGCTTGAGGGCTTGAGGACACTTCCCGAAGATAAATTTAAAGATTTCACCTATGAGGACTATATCAGATTCTGGATTTATAAGAACCATTTTTGTTTGAGTTTTAAAGGAATCATTAACATCTCTTGTAAGTGTGCAAGAAAATTATAAAATAACGTTTTGATTTGAAATCTTAAATCTGTAGAAGTAAAATCTGGAAATTTTACATTGAGTTTCAAGCAATGTTCATGATAAGTGCGCTTTCTACACCCTCAAGGAGTGAAGTCGGTCTATATGGAGGCATTACCAAATGGACCGATAAAAACTTAATCCGATACACGTTTTTGTGAGCCTAAAATACCAGAATATTTACAATTTAAGGCAAATCAGATAAAAACTACGGTTTCTATAAACCCAAGACCCCAAATCGGGAGGTCGTTTTATATGGGGACCATACCAAAACATGGACCGATACTCACAATTTTTGGCGCACGTATTTGTGGTCCTACAATACCTCTAGATTTCCAATTTCAGGTAAATTGAATAAAAACTGCGGTTTCTATAAGCCCAAGAGTAAAATCGGGAGATCGGTCTATATGGGGGCTATACCATAATATAGACCGATACTCACAATTTTTGGCACACATAATTGTGGTCCTACAATACCTCTAGATTTCCAATTTCAGACAAATTGGATAAAAACTACGGTTTCTATAAGCCCAAACCCCAAATCGGGAGGTCGTTTTATATGGGGACCATACCAAAACATGGACCGATACTCACAAATTTTGGCACACGTATTTGTGGTCCTACAATACCTCTAGATTTCCAATTTCAGGTAAATTGAATAAAAACTGCGGTTTATATAAGCCCAAGAAGTAAAATCGGGAGATCGGTCTATATGGGGGCTATACCAAAACATGGACCGATACTCACTATTTTTGGCACACCTCTTTATGGTCATAAAATACCTCTAGATTTCAAATTTCAGGCAAGTTGGATAAAAACTACGATTTCTATAAGCCCAAGACCCCAAATCAGGAGGTCGGTTTATATGGGGACTATATCAAAACATGGACCGATATAGCCCATCTTCGAACTTGACCTGCCTGCAGACAAAAGACGAGTTTGTGCAAAATTTCAGCGCGATTGCTTCATTATTGAAGAGTGTAGCGTGATTACAACAGACAGACAGACAGACATACATACAGACAGACGGACAGACGGACATCGTTATATCGTCTTAGAATTTATCCCTGATCAAGAATATATATACTTTATATAGTCGGAAATCTATATTTCGATGTGTTACAAACGGAATGACAAACTTATTATACCCCCGTCACCATTCTATGGTGGTGGGTATAATAATGCAATTTTAATTAAAAGAAAGTTTACAACCTTTACAACAAAATGTTTTTCATTAAATTTATTACGCGAATCTTGTAGATTTGGGTGCCACTCATGTCTTTAAATAAATGAAAATTTTCCTAACGAAAGAACAAATTTGATTTAAAGTCTCTAAATTGACTGACTGACTGACTGAATCGTTAAATTTAAGATAAAAATGCTTCGAATATAGTCTAATTTTAGTTTTGTTTTTATATCCACCACCACAGAATAGTGATGGTGGTATAATAAGTTTGTCATTTCGTTGGTAACACATCGAAATATCGATTTCCCACTATATAAAGTATATATATTATTGATCAGGGAGAAATTCTAAGACGAAATAACCATGTCCGTCTGTCTGTCTGTTGTAATCAAGCTACAGTCTTCAATAATGATGCAATCATGCTGAAATTTTGCACAAACTCGTCTTTTGTCTGCAGGCAAGTTATGTTTGAAGGTGGGCTATATCGGTCCAGGGTTTGATATAGTCCCCATATAAACCGACCTCCCGATTTTGGGTCTTGGGCTTATAGAAACTGTACTTTTTATCCAATTTGCATGAAATTGGAAATCTAGAGGTATTCTAGGACCATATGGTACCATATTTTGATATCGCCCCCATATAGACCGATCTCCCGATTTTACTTTTTGGGCTCATAGAAACCGTGGTTTTTATCCAATTTGCCTGAAATTGCAAACCTAGAAGTATTTTAGGACCATAAAAAGGTGTGCCAAAAAAGGTGAGTATCGGTCCATGTTTTGGTATAGCCCCCATATAGACCGATCTCCCGATTTTACTTCTTGGGCTTATAGAAACGTAGTTTTTTTGCCTGAAATTGGATGTATTTTAGGACCATAAAAAGATCGAAAGAGTCGAAATGGTGAGTATCGGTGTATGTTTTGATATAACACTAATCTAGACCGATCACCATATTTTACTTCTTGGGCTTATAGAAACCGTAGTTTTTATCCAATTTGCCTGAAATTGGAAATGTAGAGGTATTTTGGGACCATAAACATATGCGCCGAAAATGGTGAGTATCGGCCCATGGTTTGGTATAGCCCCCATATAGACCGATCTGCCGCTTTTACTCTTGAGCTTCTAGAATCCACAGTTTTTGTCAAATTTGCCTGAAATTTAATATATAGAGGTATTTTAGAAGTATAAAGATGTGTGCCAAAAATGGTGAGTATCGGTCCATGTTTTGGTATAGCCCCCTACACCGAAAAAAAGTGAACTGTTTTATAGGAAGAATGAACTACCACGCACAAAAATTTAACTAAAAACCAGGAAATTTTAATGCCCTGTTGTACTTTTTAACTGTAGTTCACGAAATTACGTCATCTCTTAGAAGACAAAATTAACTAAAAGTAATGAAGAAAATCATTGGCGCCAAATCATGACCATTTTAACCATACAGTAGTTCATTCTTACTATTTTTGGGAATTGTACGAACATTTTCATTTGTTTTAGTTCATATTGAACTTATGTGTACGATCATTGGACTATGTGCGTGAAGATAAATTGTAAATTTAACTAGTCGAGACACAAACCAGGTAGTTTTTGCCTGCGCACCTAATGGGTTAATTACATTTTGGGGAGATAAAATATTTAATGAAATTCACCACTTTCCAACATATTTGCGCAAAATATTTTGGTACTAAACGAAAGATTTTGACAAGTACTATAAATGCAAGTGGTTGTCATGTTCGAAAGCGTCCCATAAATGTTAGTTTTGCAGCTATATTTTAAAAGTCAGTTTGTCCAACTTGAAATAAAGTTAAACTACGCCCACTGTGCAATACCTGCTCTAGATTTTTTGGTATCAAATGAAAGCTCTTGATGAGTACTATAAATCCAAGTGGTTGTTATATTCGAAAGCATCATAAAAATATCGATTTTTATAAAAAAGAAAATTACTTTTTTAGAATTTCAAAAAAAGTGCACATTGGCCCACTGTGCAACACCTGCTCTACAGTGTTTGGTATCAAATGAAAACTCTTGATGAGTACTATAAACGCAAGTGGTTCTCATGTTCGAAAGCATCATAGAAATATCGATTTTTATCCAAAATATAATTAATATGTCAGAATTTAAAATATAGTGCACGCGGGCCCACTGTGCAATACCTGCTCTAGATTTTTTGGTATCAAATGAAAGCTCTTGATGAGTACTATAAATCCAAGTGGTTGTTATATTCGAAAGCATCATAAAAATATCGATTTTTATAAAAAAGAAAATTACTTTTTTAGAATTTCAAAAAAAGTGCACATTGGCCCACTGTGCAACACCTGCTCTACAGTGTTTGGTATCAAATGAAAACTCTTGATGAGTACTATAAATGCAAGTGGTTTTTATTTTCGAAAGTTTCCCAAAAAAAAATTGTTTTAAGCAAAAGTAAAATTTCATTTGATACCAAAAAATCTAGAGCAGGTATTGCACAGTGGGCGTAGTTTAACTTTATTTCAAGTTGGACAAACTGACTTTTAAAATATAGCTGCAAAACTAACATTTATGGGACGCTTTCGAACATGACAACCACTTGCATTTATAGTACTTGTCAAAATCTTTCGTTTAGTACCAAAATAGTTTGCGCAAATATGTTGGAAAGTGCTGAATTTCATTAAATATTTTATGTCCCCAAAATGTAATTAACCCATTAGGTGCGCAGGCAAAAACTACCTGGTTTGTGTCTCGACTAGTTAAATTTACAATTTATCTTCACGCACATCATTGGACTCACGTTTAGTTCAAAAAATTTTTGAGACATACTTAAAAAAGTAAGATTTCATTAAGCTGTGGAAAAATTCGATAAAAATAATAAAATTTAACTACAAGCAAATAATTTTTTTCTACTAAAAATAAGTTAAATTTAGCGTTAGTTTAACTACGGAAATTTTTTTCTGTGTATAGACGATCTTCCAATTTTATTTTTTGGGCTTATAGAAACCGTAGTTGTTGTCCAATTTGCCTGAAATTTTAGGATTTTAGAAGTATTTTAGGACCATAAAGAGGTGTGCCGAAGACCATTCTCCCGATTTGACACCTTGGTTTTCCAGAAACCGTAGTTTTTATGTGATTTGCCTGAAATTGTAAGTAACGTTGTATCGGATTTAGTTTTTATCGGTCCATTTGTTAAGGCCTCCATATAGATCGATTTCACTTCTTGAGGGTATAGAAGGCGCACTGATCATGAAAATGGCTTAAAAGTGAAAGTAAAATTTCCAAATTTTACTTCTCGTAATTATTTAAATAGTGGGTGTGAAAATCTACAGAGTTTAGATTTCAAATCAAGGCGTTATATCATCATTTTCTTGCACACTTACAAGAGATGTTAATGATTCCTCTAAAACTCAAAGAAAAATGATGAATCTGATTTAGTCTGCATAGGTAAAATCTTTAAATTTATCTTCGGGAAGTGTATTGGTTGAACTGCTCTGCTTGGGAGAATATCTGTCATGAAACCCCACTGAAATTTTCAAAGGAAACTATTTTATTTGATTCATGGTGGTGGATATTTAAGATTCGATCCGGCCAAACTTTCAAAATGCAATGATCAGCTGTGATGCGCATTCGAGACTGTTGTTCTACGAAGTATAATATTGTACTTTAGTACATATAATGATATTATAACTCACATATATGAGCCTACACTGGTAGAAAAATGTTTCGTACTATTAACGAACGGGCTTCGTTGATTATTTTTCGTTAATATTACGAAATTTTTCGTTATAAAAACGAAAGTGATCGTTAATACAACGAAATTAATCGTTAAAAGACAATTTTGTGTTTTGGTTTTTCGTTATATTAATGAAACACGTTTCGTTAATATTACGAATATTAACTTTGTAATTTTTTTAAGAATTAGTTTAAAAATTTTTCCAATATGAAATTATTATAATCATTTGCACATAGAGGGTAACTTTTGGAAGCTTTTAGCCCTTAAAACAGTCGTTATTTTATGAAACGAAAGCGATCGTTAATATGGATCGTTAAAAAATAAATTTTAAATTGTTAATTTCGTCATATTAATGAAATACGTTCATTAATAGTACGAATGGGAGTTTGAGTATTTTTGCCTCTCCTTACTCTCTCTCTCTCTCTCTCTTTCTAAAACGTCTCTCCATACTCTCTCTCAAATACGTATGTAGCGTCTATGTAATTTGTACATACACATCTAAGCATGGCAATAAGCACATGTTTGCGTGTGCGTATTGAAAAACAAACGGTAAAAAGTTCAACAGAAAACTTGTCTGATGGGCAAACATTAACAACATTTACGTACTTTTCGCTAAAGAGTGCACAGGCTCATTACAGTTTCGTTGTGAATTATAAACATAAATGGGTGAGGTGAGTCAAATTGGTATTTTTTGTAAAGGGTGATTCTTTTGAGGTTAGGATTTTCATGCATTAGTATTTGACAGATCACGTGGGATTTCAGACATGGTGTCAAAGAGAAAGATGCTCAGTATGCTTTGACATTTCATCATGAATAGACTTACTAACGAGCCACAACGTCGAATTTTCAGTGAATGGGCCCTAGAAAAGTTGGCAGAAAATCCGCTTTTTTATCGACAAATTTTGTTCAGCGATGAGGCTCATTTCTGGTTGAATGGCTACGTAAATAAGCAAAATTGCCGCATTTGGAGTGAAGAGCAACCAGAAGCCGTTCAAGAACTGCCCATGCATCCCGAAAAATGCACTGTTTGGTGTGGTTTGTACGCTGGTGGAATCATTGGACCGTATTTTTTCAAAGATGCTGTTGGACGCAACGTTACGGTGAATGGCGATCGCTATCGTTCGATGCTAACAAACTTTTTGTTGCCAAAAATGGAAGAACTGAACTTGGTTGACATGTGGTTTCAACAAGATGGCGCTACATGCCACACAGCTCGCGATTCTATGGCCATTTTGAGGGAAAACTTCGGAGAACAATTCATCTCAAGAAATGGACCGGTAAGTTGGCCACCAAGATCATGCGATTTGACGCCTTTAGACTATTTTTTGTGGGGCTACGTCAAGTCTAAAGTCTACAGAAATAAGCCAGCAACTATTCCAGCTTTGGAAGACAACATTTCCGAAGAAATTCGGGCTATTCCGGCCGAAATGCTCGAAAAAGTTGCCCAAAATTGGACTTTCCGAATGGACCACCTAAGACGCAGCCGCGGTCAACATTTAAATGAAATTATCTTCAAAAAGTAAATGTCATGGACCAATCTAACGTTTCAAATAAAGAACCGATGAGATTTTGCAAATTTTATGCGTTTTTTTTAAAAAAAAAGTTATCAAGCTCTTAACAAATCACCCTTTATATTCGCAAGAAATTTAGTGTACATTTTTAATCTTTAGTGAAAATGCCGCGGGGAAGTGAACTTTCAGATGAAGAAGGCGGAATATATGATCACAATATATGATTATTAAATTACTTAATTTATCAGTAAATATTATTTCCTACTGTATATGAATCATATTTCAAAGATCTTAAAAAAACAATTCACTACCAATAACTACATCTAAATGCACTAATTGGTTGGGTTTCATTAATATAACATTTGGGTTCATTTTTACAACGTTCGCCTTTCATTCATACAATGAAAAACGGGGTTCATACAATGAATGATTTTCATTCATATAACGTATAAGCTGCATCCATACAATGAATAAATTTCATTCATACAACGAATAATATTTGTTAATACAACGAAAAGGCTACGTAGCAGCAACGTAATTATTCGTTAATACTATGAAATGTATTCCATAAAGGGTTTCGTAAATATTACGTAAAATTATATATATATATATATATATATATATATATATATATATATATATATATATATTATATATATATATATATATATATATATATATATATATATATATATATATATATATATATTTATATATATATATATATATATATATATATATATATATATATATATATATATATATATATATATATATATATATATATTAGAGGTCTGCATCGAATAACTTTTCACTGCATGTATGCAATTCGCTGTCGAATATAGTACATACTCTGTCTTTCTCTCAGAGCGCAAGTAGTGAAGTGAAGAGAACACTTGCTTGTCAAATACCACCAAGTACTTATCCGAAACAATATGTGTTCCGAAAAAAAGGAACAATACAAATGTAAGTACTTGAGAAAAAGTACAACATGGATTCTCTTCACTTCACGTGGTACCACGAGTATTTCTCAGTACACGCAAAGAAAAAAAACGTTTGGAAAACGTGTACCGAAAACGTTTTTCTTTTGTTAGAGTTTTTTGAATTGCTTCGAAAATTTTAAACTTTTATCACCAAAAAAATTCGTTTGTTTCAAAATTTTTATTTTTTCAATAAAAAAAGTTATTTTTGAAATAACAACACAGTCCATTTCGTTTATATCAAACACTGTTCTTTTCTGACATTAGGTCTTTAATAAGACACATTTTACAGTTCAAAATTTAATATAGTACAATGTAATGTTGAACATTTTTTTCGGAATCTTCCGAATATATCTGGAATATATATAAAAAAACAAAAGCAAAAAAAAAACTTTGGCCGAAGCAGGGATCGAACCCACGACCCTTGGCATGAGAGTCGGACGTAGCTACCACTGCTCCACGGTGCCAAACTAAATGTTTGTTTCTGTTAAATAAACTTTGTTTATTTGGTTCGTGGGCGCCGCAAGCTATGCTATATAAATATAACTTATATGGATATTTATCTATTGATGACCATAACAGGTACATAGCTCAGTGGTTAGTGTGTTGGCTTACAATGTGCATGGTCCGCGGTTCGATTCTCCGTCCAGGCGAAAGGTAAAAAAAAATTTAAAAATTTATAAAATCGTATAATTTCTTCTACATTGTTGGTATTACAGGAAAAGGTGTTAAGAACTAAAAATCCTCGTGGATGTGAGAAAGATGTGAGGGACAACGCAATTAGCAAGAAAATAATGTTTTTTTTTGAGCTAGTCTTTATGAAATTGTTTTTACATCCTGGAAAAGAATAAACGTTTATCACAAAAAGTATATACTTTTCTTCCAAATACACTTCCTTACAGCGAAAAGCAAATGAGAAACGAACTTTGTTTGTCTAAAATTTCGTTTGGGAGGAAAGAATTATTTTTTTGCGTGTATGTGCGAAGCAAAACTTTCCATTATTATTAATCATAAATATGTATGTATATCACATATTTCATATATTTATGTATGTCACACACTTACCTTAACGTTTGCCCCTCTTTATAACAAACCAAAACATATATTATGGAGACTAATTGTTTTTTTGTATTTCTGAAACTGCATGTGGTACATGTAGTACTCTATGAAGTTTTGTTCTCGCAACATACTCGACGTGATCACTCTGAGTACACTTCAATAAGAGAGAAAGAGGAATATGTGTTTGTTGGTAGTGAAGTCATCAGAGCCAACGTAGCATTTCGTTATAACAAATTATATATATATATATATATATATATATATATATATATATATATATATATATATATATATATATATATATATATATATATATATATATATATATATATATATATATATATATATATATATATATATATATATATATATATATATATATATATATATATATATATATATATATATATATATATATATATATATATATATATATATATATATATATATAATTTGTTATAACGAAATGCTACGTTGGCTGACTTTTAATGAAGAATTTCGTTAATACAACGTAGAAATTCATCGTATTAACGAAACTTTTTCTACCAGTGTATCATTACTCATTATTTATTATGATGTTATGGAAAGGCAAAAATGTTGACCATTTTGGCTAATAGACTAATACTTATCTTGAGGATTTTACATCCCTGGTTTAGTTTTTTCTTGGTATTACGAAAAGATTTTGTACACCCAAAAAACCAAGTGAACCATATTTCTCTAAGCCATTATAACTTTATTTTAGTTCATGGAATTATTATATTTCTAGAAAGTTTCTTAATTCTAATCGTTTTTGCGTACGTTAGTTAAATGAAGCAAAACAATGGGAAAAAATTATACACAAATCAAGCCAAAATTTACAAAATTTTTCTAACTTCTTACAAAATAGTTCATTATTTCTTTAAATTTTACTACAAATGCTCCCATCTTGAATTTCGTATTGCAATAAAAAAAGTTCTTTAAATGTTGATCTCCAAATTTTTCCTTCAAACTATAAAATTTTCTTTAACATGTGAAAAAAATTAATTATCAGGCCTGTTCTCAATTTCACAAAATTTTGCGATTTGTATCGAAAATAAAATCGTGCGATTTATAATTGCTGGTTCCGGAAATCGCGCGAAAGCGTATGGAAATGAAAATCGCAAAATTTAAATTGCAAAATGTGTCATAGCTGTTAAAATCAGCTGTTAAAGAAAAAACATTTTAGTCCAGCAAATTTTTTTGAAAAAGAAAACAATAAATGGATCTGTAAGTTGCAAGGAATGTTTTTTGTTTTTGAATGCAATTGCCTATTTCGAAATACATCGACGCCGCAAAATTAGCTACTTGGTATTGTATTGAGTTTCATTCTCACCAGTTTCTAAATAAAATCGTAATATTTGGAACACGATATGCGAATCGCAAAACTTCCCTTCAGTAGATTGTGTCAAAATGGGGTCGCTCCAAAATATACAAGTGCATTATTTCGTTATTTTATGTTTTTGATTTACTGGGAAGACATATATAATTTATTCTTAAGCATGTTCTATACAAGCTTTACACATCTTTGAATCGGAATCAATACTACAATCCTTAACTTTTTTTTTGAGTGTTAAGCATGTTGTATACAAGCATTACAATATCTTTGAAAAATTGATTAATTTATTTTGAATTAGCAGAGGCAAGTCTCATCGAATTGAAATTGGAAAATTTTTGCGATTTGCGAACACGTTTAATTGGAGAAAACTCAAATTTTTTGCGACTACGATTATGGGAACAGGCCTTTATATCTAATAAAATTTCTTGAATTTGTCGAAAAATATGTACATATTTTTATGATATCGGCGTGATGTCACCGTTTGTAATACTGTTCTAAACATGATCTAAATTTTCTAAAATTAACGTAAATTTTTCTTCTTTGTGGGTTCACTGTTTTTTCAGTGTAATTTGAAGTACAGGTATCACGTCAAATTTGGACACTCTGAAAACCGGACACGTCCCAAATGTGGACAGTTGTCTGCGGACCTTTGCTTTAGTAATATATTAAAATTAAGCTGTCATAAGTGAACACCTCCAAACGTGGTCAAAATTTAGGCGGCCGTGGGTGTCCACCATTCAGAGGTTTCACTGTATCTATGATAAATGGATTTTTATAGTGGCAGTTTTTCGTACGTGAATAGTTTTATTAATATAGAGCAAAAACAGATTGAAAATTCAGTAAACGAGATCTGTACCTTAATATTAATTTTATTGATCTTAGATTTAAATGTAGATAGGTCTTAAAAAGTCTTTATTTAAATAAGCCACATCTTTGAATTGGAATCAATACTACAATCCTTAACTTTTTTTTTTGAGTTTAGAGAGGATATGGTATAATGAAATTTAGAAACCTCAGTTTTTGTTTTTTAAATAATATACATCATCTCAGAAGTGGGCACACATGGTTCCCTAAATTTTGTTCACATTTAGGAGGTGTCGAATTGTTACACCAAAAACCGCCAGATTTACCCAAAACAAGTATATACAGCAGTAAGTTCGGCCGGGCCGAATCTTAAATACCCACCACCATGAACCAAATATTAGGGTTTCCTTTGAAATTTCAGGAGGGCTTAAGGACTTCAGGGCACTTCCCGAAGATAAATTTAAAGATTTCACCTATGAGGACTATATCAATTCTGGATTTATAAGAACCATTTTTGTTTGAGTTTTAGAGGAATCATTAACATCTCTTGTAAGTGTGCAAGAAAATTATAAAATAACGTCTTGATCTGAAATCTTAAATCTGTAGAAGTAAAATCTGGAAATTTTCATGATCAGTGCGCCTTCTACACCCTCAAGAAGTGAAGTCGGTCTATATGGAGGCATTACCAAATGGACCGATAAAAATTTAATCCGATACACGTTTTTGTGAGCCTAAAATACCAGAATATTTACAATTTCAGGCAAATCAGATAAAAACTACGGTTTCTAGAAACCCAGGGAGTTAAATCGGGAGATCGTTCTTATGGGGGCTATACTAAAATATGGACCGATACTCACCGTTTTCGGCACACCTCTTTATGACCCGAAAATACCTCTAGATTTCCAATTTCAGGCAAATAGGATAAAAACTTCGGATTCTAGAAGCCCACGAAGTAAAATCGGGAAATCGATCTATATGGGGACTATACCAAATGGACCGATAAAAACTTAATCCGATACACGTTTTTGTGAGCCTAAAATACCAGAATATTTACAATTTCAGGCAAATCAGATAAAAACTACGGTTTCTAGAAACCCAAGGAGTTAAATCGGAAGATCGTTCTTATGGGGGCTATACTAAAATATGGACCGATACTCACCGTTTTCGGCACACCTCTTTATGACCCGAAAATACCTCTAGATTTGCAATTTCAGGCAAATAGGATAAAAACTTCGGATTCTAGAAGCCCACGAAGTAAAATCGGGAAATCGGTCTATATGGGGGCTATACCAAAATATGGACCGATACTCACCATTTTCGGCACACCTCTTTATGGTCCTAAAATACATCTAGATTTCCAATTTCAGACAAATTGGATAAAATCTACGGTTTCTATAAGCCCAAGACCCCAAATGGGGAGGTCGTTTATATGGGGACCATACCAAAACATGGACCGATACTCACAATTTTTGGCACACGTATTTGTGGTCCTACAATACCTCTCGATTTCCAATTTTAGGTAAATTGAATAAAAACTGCGGTTTCTATAAGTCCAAGAAGTAAAATCGGGAGATCGGTCTATATGGGGGCTATACCAAAATATGGACCGATACTCACAATTTTTGGCACACGTATTTGTGGTCCTACAATACCTCTAGATTTCCAATTTTAGGTAAATTGAATAAAAACTGCGGTTTCTATAAGCCCAAAAAGCAAAATCGGGAGATCGGTCTATATGGGGGCTATACCAAAATATGGACCGATACTCACAATTTTTGGCACACGTATTTGTGGTCCTACAATACCTCTCGATTTCCAATTTTAGGTAAATTGAATAAAAACTGCGGTTTCTATAAGCCCAAGAAGTAAAATCGGGAGATTGGTCTATATGGGGGCTATACCAAAACATGGACCGATACTCACGATTTTTGGCACACGTATTTGTGGTCCTACAATACCTCTCGATTTCCAATTTTAGGTAAATTGAATAAAAACTGCGGTTTCTATAAGTCCAAGAAGTAAAATCGGGAGATCGGTCTATATGGGGGCTATACCAAAATATGGACCGATACTCACAATTTTTGGCACACGTATTTGTGGTCCTACAATACCTCTAGATTTCCAATTTCAGGTAAATTGAATAAAAACTGCGGTTTCTATTAGCCCAAGAAGTAAAATCGGGAGATTGGTCTATATGGGGGCTATGCCAAAACATGGACCGATACTCACCATTTTTGGCACACCTCTTTATGGTCATAAAACACCTCTAGATTTCAAATTTCAGGCAAATTGGATAAAAACTACGATTTCTATAAGCCCAAGACCCCAAATCGGGAGGTCGGTTTATATGGGGACTATATCAAAACCTGGACCGATATAGCCCATCTTCGAACTTGACCTGCCTGCAGACAAAAGACGAGTTTGTGCAAAATTTCAGCACGATTGCTTCATTATTGAAGACTGTAGCGTGATTACAACAGACAGACAGACAGACAGACGGACATCGTTATATCGTCTTAGAATTTCTCCCTGATCAAGAATATATATACTTTATATAGTCAGAAATCAATATTTCGATGTGTTACAAACGGAATGACAAACTTATTATACCCCCGTCACCATTCTATGGTGGTGGGTATAAAAATAGCTAAAAACAAGTAAGTAAAGTCTAAAGTCGGGCGGGCCGACTATATAGTATACCTTTCACCCCTATATAGACCAAACTTTGTGTTACCATCTCAACTACTTCACATTTGCCGGAAGCTGTATAAAGGAGACAATTTTTTTACTTCAACAAAATCTCTTGAACTAAAATTTAAATCGGCTAACGCCGCTATCCAGTTAATTGGAGGAAACTTCCATTGAAAATGGGTCTAAAATGTGTAACAGTCTACCATATTTCCCCAACTCTGGTGTACGTATATATGGGAGCTATATATAATCTGAATCGACTTTGACAAAATTTGACATGTATAGTTAGAATCAGGGATCCGGAGCGGAGCGGAGCAAGCCCTTTTTTGCCGGAGCGGGAGCGGAGCGGGAGCGGTATTTTTAAAATCCGGAGCGGAGCGGGAGCGGAGCGGTTTCCAAATGAAAAACCGCTCCGCTCCGAATAAAATATTACTTGAATGAAATGTGTAACTTTGAAATTACACTGTGTAGGTAATTTCAAATTTAGCTAGTACTTAGCGTAGTGTGAGTAAACGTTTAAAATGTACGATATGTATTTTTGTACGTACATTGGGGAAAACACAACGTGTTTTTTAGTAATTGTTTTCAAAAACGGCAAATGTCAAAATACATATCTAGTATGTGTTGTAAAAGTAACAACAGTACTTTCGATCAATTTCATCCCGTATTACTACAAAGATGTTTGTAATGAACGTCAAATAAATGCAATTAAACGATCTTATTTATATTTAATTTTTTAGTTTTCTACACTGAAAAAATATTGTCGTGAAGTCAAAGAATCCATGTCCTTAGAATAAGAATGCAAATTTTGCTTAACATGGAAGACGCATTTCTCTAAAATAAAGTTTTTTTTCTTGTCCAAAAGGCAATACATTTTTGAATGAAGTTGTAATGTCCTTATAGTTAAGTGATTTTACTTAAAAATGTGTATCATAACATGAAAGATACAATTTTTGAGGTAAGGTCAACGTGACTTTAATAATTAAGAAAAACTCTTTAAAATTAATAAAATTGTCTTTAAATTTGTTTCCTTTTTGCATCTTGCCTACAAAGCAAAAAATCGTAAAAAAATAAGACATGTTTTGCAACACTTTATTTTAAAGACGCTTTTTACTTGAAACATAGCATAATTTCTACTGGAAGTCGAGTCTTAATATGGAAAATAAAATTTTCGTTAACTCGTTTTTAAAGGATTTTGATAACAACTGGCGAAAAAATCTAAAAAAATGAATAATAAACATTTGCTTCCTAGAAGCAAGTACATAACCCCCAAATTTAAAAGAGAATTGCGTCTTTAAAGTGTCCTTACTTGTATTCTCCGCTTCTTTGGCTCGAAATTAATACCCAAACTGTTAAAGTAAAGACAAAATCTTTGGAACCGGGCATGCTTTTTTTCAGTGTAAGGACATTCATTCATTGATAACAATTCTCGAAAATTTAATTAAAATTATGGATAGTTTCAATTTTGGTTGAAAAATGTGCGCATATACATTTATTTTAATTTTTTCTTACATTGAAAACTAATGTATTATTCCATGTTATCTACTTTTTTTGAGAACGAAAATTTCTTAAAAATGCTTTTCGAAAATGTATTTTTACAATAAAGAGAAAAAAGCGAAATTAGGTAACACTAGATCTGAGTAAGAGTATTCGTAGGTATACCACGGACTGATTTCGATGGAGGTTGTTGCAAACATAAACATACACACACATTACAAATATAACAAAACCTCTTCTCTACGTCTGTTGCAAAACAAAAAAAAAACTTTCGGAGAGTAGTTACTTCTACTCTGTGTATAGGAGGGATGGGCAGAGAGGATTTGTGTTTGTGTGCGTTTTCAATTGATCGCTCTCTTTATGCACTTCGAGAAATGATACTTAATAATTATATTAAGTTACTTTTTTATGAGATTTTTATGAAAGACTTTAAAGACGTATTTCTGTCATTGATACAGAATTTTAATGTAATTAACTTTTTAACGAAAAGAAACATTATTTGGATGTCCAAAGAGGCACTGTACTAAAAAATTACCATATAAAATCGTAGAATATTAAGTGGTTTTTGTTTATTGTGTATTTTCCTTTGATTCGAAATAGTAAAATAAATAATATTTTTAGGTTTTCAAATACGCACAATAGAAAAAATTCAATAATTATTAAAAAAATATTTTTTTATTACATCTGGTTATTATTTAATTGAAAGTTATGAATTCTGGAAACAAAAAATTAAATTGCAAGTACTCATTTATTTCGAATTTCATGTAATCACTGAACAACATGCGACAACACACCCAGCTCGATCGGTTGCTCAAGCGAGACTGAAATGTGTTTTCAAAATACAAATTCATTTCGTCGTGTGTAAAAAACCTGTTTTGACACTTAACTGAGCGAGAGAATATTTGGGCGAGCAAGAGCAAAACGCCGCGTAGTCTCTTTGCCCATCGCTGCTGTATGTAGATTTTCTCTTTGAGTAACTTACTCTCTTTTTAAGAATTATAGTTAGTCTCAAATTGTGTGAATGTGCCGTTATATTCAACAAGCAAATCGTAAAATTGGAAATTACAATAGTTTGTGAAAATGTCTAAGCCGGTGTACAAGTTTTTTGACAAAAAATCGCAAAACGAATTTACTTGCCAAATAGACCAGTGTAAACAAGCAATACGTATTTTAGATAAAAGTCCATTTAATTTAGAACGGCATGTTAAACGGCGTCATCCGGAAAAAATACCGGATTTAACAGTCTCAGAAAGCCACGGTGCATCCAGCTCAAAGTCAGCAAGAATTGATGACTTTTTTGGAGTGAAACCGAAACCAACCAATGTTTTGCTTCATTTGAATGAAAAAACATTAATGGATGCTTGTGTTGAAATGGTCATTTAGTATTATGAATGATTCAGGGTTTCGAAAAATTATCGATCCTATTTTAACGGCTTTAAACAGCAAAATTGCTATTACACCAGAATCCGTCCAGCAAAAAATTGAATCCCTTGCTGACTCCATAAAAGAAGAAATTTCCACAGATGTTAAAAATCGATTAATATCATTGAAAATAGATGCGGCCACTTGTATGGATCGTAGCATTCTTGGCGTGAATGTACAGTACATTAAATGCAATACCATCTGCATAAAAACGCTAGCTATGAAGGAGCTTAAAGAGCGACACACTGGCGAATATATTAAATCCGTTACTGTTGATATTCTGAAGGAATATAAAATAAAACCAGAACAAATATATTCTGTCACTACAGATAACGGTGCTAATATGATAAAAGCCGTGGAATTACTTGAAGAAAGAAAGGAAAAATTGGTAGATGGATGTTGTGAACCTGATAATGATACTCTAGAAATAGAAGACGAGGGTCAAGAAAATGACAGTGATGACTGGAGTCAAGAAAATGCAGAAGATAGTAATTTAGATCTCACTGAATGTGGAATTAGCGGATCCAAAATTGTACGATGTGCTGCCCACACTCTTCAACTAGCTGTAAATGAATTTTTTAAGCATCGAAATATTGCCAGCAAAATTGAAAAATGTCGACAAGTTTCTAAGTCAATTCGTACGCCAACTATTATGCTTCTAATAAAAGCATTAAAAATGAAACGCCCGATTTTGGATACAAAAACTCGTTGGAATTCCACCATATATATGATTGAGCGTTTACTGGAACTACGTTCATTTTGCGAAAAAAATTGTAAAACGCACAAAGATTTATATATCCAAAATTCCACTTGGCAGTTTATGAAGGAATTTGTTGCGGTTCTGAGACCCGCCAAAGAGGCCACAATAAATTTGCAAGCCGCAAACTTGGTAGTTGGAGATTTTTTCGGAACGTGGATAAAAATGAAATTGGAAATTTCTTCAATGAGTGCAAGTATGGCGAAGGATTTCATGGTATGTTTGTCGAAACGTGAGGAGTCGTTACTTGGCCAACCAGCAGTGATTTGCGCCCTTTATTTGGACCCGAGGTACAAGAGCCTTCTAAAAGAAGAAGCAGTGGTAAACGCAAAACAGTGGCTGTTAGAAACCTGGCGTCAAATACAACATCTAAAACCAACAACTCAGAATAGTCCAAGTGAAGGAGCTGCAAGTAAGAGTACAACAATGATGGTAAGTAATATATAAGCTAATAAAATAACATTTTAAGATACTTTTTTTTTAAATTTATATAATGATAATCTACGTTATGCTTCTAGGATTGCGATTTAAGTATGGTGGATAATTTTCTTCAATCCCAGTCAAACAGGGCTGTATCGGAAAATTACGTAAGAGAAGATGACATTAAAGATAAAATAAATGACTTCTTTTATCAAGCTCGCATTTCGGCACAGAGCAGTGTTCTGCAATTTTGGGATGAACGTCGAGCACACCCTCTGTATGAGCTGGCATGTGTAGTTCTAGGTGTTCCAGCTACACAAGTGAGCGTAGAGCGGAATTTTTCTGCTCTTAAATATATATATAATCACTTACGCTGCCGCCTAACGGAAGCAAATCTGTCAAACATACTTTTAATTAATCTAAACACAAAATCTAAATAATTAATTTTTACTACTATTTGTTTTTTTGTTTTTCTTTTACAATACAACTATTGAAGTAAGTTTTTTTGTTTTCGTAAAATAAAACTCAATTGAATAAATAATACAATGTTTGTACTATAATTTTCTGGAAGAGGAGCGGAGCGGAGCGGAGCGATTTTTTTTTTCTCGGAGCGGAGCGTGGAGCGGAGCGTTTTTTTTTTCTTCGGAGCGGGAGCGGAGCGGAGCGAAAAAAATGGACCGCTCCGGATCCCTGGTTAGAATAATGATTCTGCTATCTATGCGAAATTTCAGGTAAATGGGAGTATAACTTTGGCCCCCCTGGTTATATGAGTGCAAATCGGACGGAAGATATATATGGGAGCCATATCTAAATCTGAACAGATTTCAACCAAATTTGGCACAATTACCGATACTACTAAACGTACTCCTTGTGCGAAATTTGAGGCAAATCACGGCAAAACCCTGGATTTTGAGGCCATATAAGTTCAAATCGGACGAAAGATATATATGGGAGCTATATCTGAATCTGAATTGATTTTGACCCTATTTGGCACATGCAATAGCATCGTTAAAAGTACCGCTTGTGCAAAATTTGAAGTAAGTCAGGGCAAAACTCTGGCTTTTGAGACCATATAAGTCCAAATCGGGCGAAAGATATATATGTGAGCTATATCTAAATATGAACCGATTTTAACATAATTCTACACACTTAACAATACTATTAAATGTACCCCTTGTGAAAAATTTGAAGCAAATCACCTCAAAACTCTGGCTTTTGTAGCCATATAAGTTCAAATCGGACGAAAGATATATATGGAAGCTATGTCTAAATTTGCACTGATTTCAATCAAATTTACCAAGCATTGGAAGAATGTCAATTCTACCTTCTGTGCGAAATATCACGAAGATCGGTAGTAAACTTTGGCCTTTGTGGTCATATGAGTCTAAATCGGACGAAAGATATATATGGGAGCTATATCTAAATCTGAACCGATGTGGCTGATATTTTGCAAGATTTTCGCGATTCATAAAATATTTGGATTTACGGTATTTCAAGAAAATCGGTTGATAAACACGCTAACTATGACCAAATCGGGGATAAATATATATGGCAGCTATATCTAAATCTGAACCGATTTTTTCCAAAACCTATAGCGATTGTCTCTGTCCCAAGAAACGGCCCTATGCCAAATTTGAGGACGATCGGACTTAAATTGCGAGCTGTACGTTGTGCACAAAATTACATATACAGACAGACGGACGGACAGACAGACAGACGGACATCGCTAAATCGACTCAGAATTTAATTGTAAGCCACTATTTCTAGGCGTTACATACAAATGCACAAACTTATTATACCCTGTACCACAGTGAAGGGTGAAGGGTATAATATGGAAGGGTATAAATATGGAAAACATTTAAATCTGAAGCAATTTTTAGGCAACTTTGCAAAAGTGTATTTATGATTTATCGGTAAATAGCTATGTATTACAAGTATAGGAAAATTAAAGTTATTTTTACACGTTTTCGACATAGCAGTGGCGATTTTACAAGCAAAATTTGGGTATTGTGGTCATTTTTGCCGAAATAAGAAACACATATATATGGGAGCCATATCTAAATCTGAACCGATTTCAACCAAATTTGGTAGGCATAGTTACAATGTTATTTCTACTCCCTGTGCAAAATTTAAAGTAAATTAGGGCAAAACTCTGGCTTCTGGGGCCATATAAGTGCATATCGGGCGAAAGATATATATGCACTAACTTATAATACCCTGCTCCACAGTGTGGCGCAGGGCATAAAAACGCTAAAAAATTCTGCATCATAAGACACAATTTTGATTGAAATTTTAGAAACTTAAAAGATTTATTTCACTTAAAATTCATATTCATTTAGTTGTATTAATTTTAATAGTACTTTTGTGAGACTGTAACAATATTAAATCATATTACCTATACCACTAAATCATTTTAGTGGAAGTCCTTCGTTTACACCAAAAGGAACATTTTTTAAATTGGTACAATTAACTTGTTAATCAATCAATATAGAAACATTAATTTAATTGAGTCAATGATTGCCAATTTTTAATCAAAAAACTAGAAACACAAAGTAAGTTAAGAAATTAATTCATGCTAAAAAAATAATACCGCATTCAAAACGTTTTTTCCATCATTTTTTCTTACATACACTGACAAAAGCGATATCCGGTTCCAAAGATTTTGTCTTTACAATTTTAGAACTGGTTCCGAGCCGAAGAAGCGGAGAATTAAAGACACAATTCTCTTTTTTATTTATTTATTTATTCGTTCAGCTATGGTAAGCCAGCTTGAAGATAAATTCATTAGTACAATAGGTTTATATATACATTAACGTTAAACAAAAAATGCGGACCAGAAAAAAAATTATGTAACGATAAAAAAAAACTGGATAAAATGAACAAAATAGATAGCCTCAACTTCTTTAAAATGTGACAATTACGACCAGAAAAAAAGAAGTTGAGAAGAAAAAAAACTGGTGTACGTTGGCATAATAACGGGATTGTCACAAACGGGAACAAAAATGTAAGCTGGTGACAGGAACATTCGAATCCATCAGATTATAGGAATTGGTGAGACAACAATCAGGAAACAGTAAATCAGGAAGCAGTAAATTGAAGAGACAAATAGAACGGTAGAGGCAGGAACAATTTGCTGACAGATGATATAGGTTAGCAGGAACAACTTGGAAGGCAGGAACAGTGATGCAATCAGAACAGGAGAGAATTTTACTGGAACAGTTCTCGAGACAGCCAATTTTCCAGGGTACGGAGTAAGGACTTAGGTAGAATTATAACGAAGTTCCATGGCAAAACTTAAAGTGGTGTACGATGCCGGACGACGTGTATCAAAACTCGTTTAATAATATGAATCGGATCAGATAAATCAAATACGTTGCTAAATTCATTGTAATGTCTACAGAGGCGGTAAAAGGAACTGTGTTCCTCGTAATTATTTCTAACGACGGGTAGTTTCAATGGAATGTATTGTCGCGTAACACGTGAAGGAACATTAATGTCAAGTTTACTAATCAATTGTTGTGAGTTGATTTCACCTTTCAGGAGTCTACTAATAAAAATTACATCAAACACTAAACGTCTTCGCTCCAGAGTCGGTAAATCTATCAATTCCAAGCGATTTACATAAGGAGGGAGTTCCAGAGGATCAGTCCAACCTAAACCACGTAACGCAAAAAGTAGAAATCTCTTCTGAACCGATTCAACTCTATCAACATAACATTGATAACTGGGAGACCAAACGACAGACGCATATTCCAGGATCGGACGGACAAGTGAGGTATAGATACGTTTCGAAAGGTAAGGATCATTAAATTCCCTCGACCATCTCTTAATGAAACCCAGTGTGGACATAGCCCTGGAGACAATTGACTCAACATGAGAATCAAACTTCAGTCTGCGATCAAATAACACACCTAAATCATTAAATATTTGAACGTCTTCCAATTTAACGTTGTCAATATAATATTCCGTCAATAAAGCATTGGACCGAAAGAAGGTCATCTTCTTGCATTTGCCGAAATTGAGACACATTCCATTAATGTCACACCAGCGAACAACCAGATCCAGATCTCCCTGTAAACGACAAGAGTCAACCGTCGTACTAATGGACGAAAATAATTTCACATCATCCGCATACATCAATATATTTGAATGGTGGATGGCCGATGACAAATCGTCAAGATAAAGAGCGAACAGTACTGGTCCGATATGGCTTCCCTGAGGAACCCCAGATGTAACCGATATCTTACGAGATGTTCGACCCTTAAACATAACGCATTGAGCCCTGTCAGACAAGTAGGATGAAATCCAGCATAGTAAAGCTGGAGGAAACCCTAGCGCAGATAACTTATACAACAATAGACGATGATTAACCTTATCAAAGGCCTTGCTGAAGTCAGTATAGACAACATCAACTTGATTACGCCTTGAGAATGCATCATGTATATATGAGGTAAACTCCAAAAGATTTGTCGACGTAGACTTCCCTTTCATAAAACCGTGTTGATACACCGAAAATATAGACCTTAATGAGTGAACGAGTCTATCAGTAACCAAGCGTTCAAAAAGCTTCGGAATAGCACTTAGTTTGGCTATTCCCCTGTAATTCTCTATCTCCGTCCTATTTCCCTTCTTTTACAAGGGTATAATGTAGCTCTCCTTCCATAACGTAGGAAAACAACCTGATGATAAAGAATAATTGAACAGATTCGTCAGGGGAATGCACAACACGGATGCACAGTTCCTTAATACCGCTGAAGGAACTCCATCCGTGCCAGGACTAAAATCTAATTTCAAGGAGCAAAGTGCACTTAACACCTCGTCAGACGTAAACCATATATTGGGAATCGTATCGAAATTGCGAATCCTGTAAGGGTAATATACATCAACGGCCGAATACTCAACATAAGTCTTCTCAAAAAAATCAGCAAATAAGTTAGCAATTCCATGAACATCCGAACACTCCTTGTCCAAGTACCTAAGTGTATTTGGAAAACTCGTCACATTCCTCTTAGAGTTCACAAAGTTATAAAAACATCTCGGATTAGCATTAAGGTTAAATCTCATACGTTCCAAATATCTTTCATAACATTCCTTAGACTTCTCTTGATATAAGTAACGTGCATTAATATATCTCGTGTAATTCAAGTTCGAGTTGACACTTTTAAATCTTTTAAACAATCTGTTCTTTCGATTTCTCAGACTTCTTAATTCTTTGCTGAACCATGGCGGACCGGGTGTATAAGCGCTCATACGAGATATTGGCACTGCTTGACGGAAGCAATAACGAATCTCATCGTAGAATGACGAGAAACAGCCCGAGAGGTCGCCGGTAAGTGGTGGCCAAATAACGCGAGACAATAAATCGTGAAGAATTGAGAAGTCAGTACGTTTAAAATCATATCGAAGACAGTCTTGCCTAATAAGCTTATCCATCGATCCATTAACATTAAGAGATAATGCAAGGGTAGGATGGTATACATCCTCAGGTGTCACAAATGGATTAACACGAGAAACATTAATATCCGATACATTAGAAAATATGAGGTCCAAAAATCTTCCAAAATAATTCGTAACTGAGTTCAACTGTACGAGGCATAATTCAGAAATAACATCAAAAAAATCCTTAAATATTCCTAAATTGGTCGGTACAAGTGTATCATCCACGGAATTGAGCCAGCGTAAACTCGGTACGTTAAAATCGCCAAATACTAAAATTATGTCATCAGCTGTGAGTCTATCCATAGTCAACCTGATAAGATCCAAGTGAGTCATATATATACCCATGTCAGAATTCGGTGGTATGTATGAGCATGTAATGAAAATGTTCAGTCGGGAGAGGTTCAAGCGTACAGAAATAAAATCAATATCATGGGGGACATTTAAATCCTGCAAATGTGATAAAAACGAGCTTCTCACGGCTATCAAGACACCACCACCCCTACGAGCTAATCGATCCTTTCTATAGACGTTAAATTCTGTACAAAATAATTCCAGATCGAAAATGTCTGGTTTTAGCCATGTCTCAGTGAATATAACAATATCAAACTCGCATGATAGACTGTTCAGGAATACTTGACGAAGTTTCGTATTAAGACCACGTACGTTTTGATACACAATACAAATATCATGATTTAGTTTTTTGAAGCAGTTACTAAATTAACAGGAATAGGACGGGTCGGTCTAGATCGGGGTATAAATTCCGTAACCAGCAAACCCGGAGGCCAGAAAGACGAATCAACCAATACATCAAACATTTTCAACGGAACAATGATCTTAAATGATGAAATATCCCTCTGTTCACGGTTATTCAGTTTAATAATGTTGCAGTCACATGATCTGAAGTCAACATACTTTGAACGTATATAGTTACAAACTCTATCCACAGAAGTATCGTTGGCAAGACGAGAAAGAAATACGATTTTACGTGGCGGCACAACAACTAAATCAGAATCACTAAGGGAATTTGCTGAACCGGAATTAGGTACTAAGTCACCATGCACAGGGCCGACATCATGACTAGGCGGAGCAACGGATATCGATGGAATCGAAGTACCCACATCACCAATACGCGTGGGAGGACCCTGTGACAAAGGAGTCACAGCCCCATTTGAGGGACAGTCCTCGTTAACCACCATAGTTGACAAAGGACCATTCAGGGAGAGATTCAAAACCTCAGTCTGAATCGGTAATTCATCAACAATTGGTGTAAATAGACCATTCAAGTCCGGAGTAGGGGGAAGACCCAGTAAAGGCGCTTCATCAGATATGACCATATTCCGGGGTGCAGGTCTCTTACGTCTGGGAGATGTAATACTATCAAATTTAAAATTCCTAAACATGTTCTCAAATTTGCGAAATCTTTCCAAAAGACTACAGAATTCCTTGTTAAATTCCGAAAACCCCCTTTTGGTCTCAATGAAAAACTTATAAAAGTCAATGTCCAATTGTCTGCACTTTAAACATGACCATCTGAGCCCATTCGAACGATCCACTATCTTGTCAAAATGTCTACCATTAAGTCCGGCACACTTTAAGTGAGCGTGACCCTCACACAGCCAACACGTTATAGAGCGCTCATGAATATTAGTGACATCACATTTCTCATAAAGACAATCCATGTTCGAGAAGATAGAAAGATATGATAATAACAAAACAAAAAGAAGAACAAAAGGAAAAAAAATTATGTGTATATATAACAGTATAAAGTCAACTAAGGGTTAATATATTAGTATTTCCACTTGCGCCTAGAAGTATGCCTCGGAGTCCGAATGCCCAAATAAATCAAGACAATACCAAATAAACACAGCGCTATTATAAGAAAGTGCCTAAAACTATGCTTTGAAAAATAAAATAATTACCAAGTCCACAAATATGGAAATGAACGCAGTCCGCAAAACAAAAACAAAGTAACAAACAAGTCACCAAGGAAAGAAATCAAAACAAATGACAAAACAAAAAGACACTTGAGCGGGAATCCCTCGATAATTCCCACAAAAATAATCAACCGGAACCAATAACTCGAGTCAATTCGAAGATGTAATCACTCACTTGATTAAATGAACACTTTGAATCACTATAATAAAGTTTAAAAATATGAAAAAATAATTGATTTAAAATCACTTGGAAGAATAGAAATATAAAAACGACCGACCACTTTAAGGGTTGAATTTGGGTTTTGTGTATTTGATTCTAGGAAGAAAATTTTATTTTTCTCTTTTTCAGCTTTGTTTCTTCATATGTTATCACAGCCCTTTAAAACAAGTTAACCAAAACTTTATTTTCCAAATTCAGACTCGAGTACCAGTATAAATTATGCTATGTTTCAAGTAGAAAGCGTCTTTAAAATAAAGTGTTGAAAACATGTCCTATTTTTTTGACGAGTTTTTACTTTGTAGGCAAGATGCAAAAACACAACAAAGTTAAGGACAATTTCATTAATTTTAAAGAATTTTTCTGAATTATTAAAGTCAAGTTGACCTTAGCCCAAAAAATTTCATGTTCTGATACCCATTTAAGGCAAATCACTTAATTGTAAGGACAATACGATTTCATTGAAAGGTTTATCGACTTTTGTGCAAAGAAACAAGTATATACGGCCGTAAGTTCCGCCAGGCCGAATCTTAAATACCCACCACCATGAATCATATTAGGGTTTCCTTTGAAATTTCAGGGGGGTTTGAGGACAAATCAAGCAGAGCAGTTCAACCAATACACTTCCCGGAGATAAATTTAAAGATTTTACCTATGAAGACTATATCAGATTCTGGATTTGTAAGAACCATTTTTGTTTTAGAGGAATCATTAACATCTCTTGTAAGTGTGAAAGAAAATTATAAAATAACGTCTTGATTTGAAATTTTAAATCTGTAGATTTTCACTCGAGAAGTAAAATCTGGAAATTTTACATTGAGTTTCAAGCAATTTTCATGATCGGTGCGCCTTCTATACCCTCAAGAAGTGAAATTTCAGGCAAATCGGATAAAAACTACGGTTTCTAGAAACCCAAGGAGTTAAATCGGGAAATCGCTCTTATGCACGCAAAGAAGAAACATGATTGTCACAATCATATTCGAAGAGCAAAATAATATGATAGGAGCTATTTTTGCGGCGACCATGTAACATTTTAACCTGCAACCATGTTGGCTCAGTGAACATGGTTCTAAGAAAAATGTAATTGTCCTCATCTAAAATGTTATTATATTGATAAAAATAATTTTGTTTGAATGAAAAGACAATGGTCACGATTTAAAATGTTATGGTATTCATTAAAAATGTTTTTCTCCTAGTTAAAAGAACATGGTCATGGTTCTAAGAAAAATGTAATTGTCCTCATCTAAAATGTTATTATATTGATAAAAAGAATTTTGTTTGAATGAAAAGACAATGGTCACGATTTAAAATGTTATGGTATTCATTAAAAATGTTTTTCTCCTAGTTAAAAGAACATGGTCACAACCTAAAATGTTTTGATCTTTATGAAAAAACTTTTATCATCGTCGAAAAAAGGACGCCACTTGAGAAAAGAAAACACAAAATTAACTTTATTTGTTTGTTTTTATTTATTTATAAACTAATTCATTGTTTATTTGTATTTATAATGCCGTTCAAGCAAACATCATATATTTTTACACACTCTATTTTATTTCAATTTCAACATATTTACATCGTGCCCATCAAATGTACAAACGCAGACATCATGTAACTGCAAATAAAAATAAATACCATATAGAAAAATGCAGAACAAAAAAGCAGGTACATTTTTTCAATTACACTTTCCTTTTTTGTGTTCACATAAAACCACGTGCCACTCCTGAATATGTAAATAAATTAACACGAAACACAGTAAATCCGTATTCTCCGTCCATTCCAAGAAACAATCAACACACGACTGACGCGCAAAATGAAAATCGTGTGTACCTGCTCAATGTTTTTATAAAATTCTTTTCGCTGCAAACAAGTTAAAAAATTAAATGGTCACGAAAAAATGTAAATGGTCTTTATGGCCATGTAATGGTTCTAGACATGTCTATACTTAACCTATAAAAATACTTTTTTCCCTGTAAAAAAGTAAACAAAATTGAATGGTCAGGTACATGATTTTCCCGACCATTTAATGGTCTCAAATTCTATCGTTTAAATGATAGAACATGTTTGCGGTATTTGAGAACCATTCAAATGCTTATTGCCACCATAAATTTTTCTCCGCTCGAAAACTATTTTTACAAAGACAAAATACATGGTTTTCGCGGCAATTACATGCTCTAGATAAGCATTAAATGGATGCGGCAACCATGTCCAAACATGGTTTTTCTGTGCGTGTGGGGGCTATACTAAAACACTGACAGATACACACCATTTTCGGCGTATCTCTTTATGATCCAAAAATAATTCTAGATTTCGAATTTCATACAAATTGGATAAAAACTATGGTTTTTATAATCCCAAGAAATAAAATCCAATGAACCAATCGGAACACCTCTTTATTGTCATAAAATACTTCTAGATTTCCAATTTCAGGCAAATTGGATAAAAACTACAGTTTCTATTAGTCCAAGAAGTAAAATCGAGAGATTGATCTATATGGGGGATACACCAAAATATGGACCGATACTCACCATTTTCGGCATACCTCCAGATTTCCAATTTCAGGCAAATTGGATAAGAACTTCGGATTCTAGAATCCCAAGAAGTAAAATCGGGAAATCGGTCTATATGGGGCTATACCAAAACATGGACCGATACTCAACATTTTCGGCACGCCTATTTATGGTCCTAAAATACCTCTAGATTTCCAATTTCAGGCATATTGGATAAAAACTACGATTTCTATAAGCCCAAGACCCCAAATCGGGAGGTTGGTTTATACCAAAACATTGACCGATGCTCACAATTTTGCACACCTCTTTATGGTTCTAAAATATCTCTAGATTTCCAATTTCTGGTAAATTGAATAAAAACTGCGGATTGTAGAAGTCCAAGAAATAAAATCGGGAGATCGGTCTATATGGGGGCTATACCAAAACATGGACTGATACTCACCATTTTTAAAATACATCTAGATTTCAAATTTCAGACATATTGGATAAAAACTACGATTTCTATAAGCCCAAGACCCCAAATCGGGAGGTCGGTTTATATGGGGACTATATCAAAACCTGGACCGATATAGCCCATCTTCGAACTTGACCTGCTGCAGACAAAAGACGAGCTTGTGCAAAATTTCAGCATGATTGCTTCATTATTGAAGACTGTAGCGTGATTACAACAGACAGTCAGACGGACCTGGTTAATATCGTCTTAGAATTTCTCCCTGATCAAGAATATATATACTTTATATAGTCTGAAATCGATATTTCGATGTGTTACAAACGGAATGACAAACTTATTATACCCCCGTCACCATTCTATGGTGGTGGGTATAAAAAAAAACTTTATATTAGAGAAATGTGTCTTCTGTGCTAAGAAAAAATTGCATTTGTATTCTAAGGACATGGAATCTTTGGCCTCACGACAATATTGTTTCAGTGCATACACAGAAAAACTGTATTGTTAATTTAATGACCATTTTAACTTCAACATAGTTAAAAAATTTACTCTAATATAGTTATTTTTCGTAGCCACAACGAAAATTAACTTAGCTAAAGGAAAACTTGTACAAATTCAGTAAATGTTTTTTAGTTCAATAACTACGAAATGGGAAGAATTTTTCCTTAAATAAATTTCCAACACAGTAGTTAATGCATCGTTGATTGTATTATAAAAATACATATGCAATATAAAAATCTTACTACGAAATGTGGAATTTTTGTATGGAAAAAAATTTTTGCAGTAAAAATTAACTTAACCACACTACTGATTCGTTTGGTGGCTATGTACAGCTTATTTACCTTTTTATTTATATAAGTTGGAGTATTTTTTCTCACATTGAAAATTTTAGATAAAGTAGAATAAAAAGTAGTTAACCCTTTCACTACCGAATTAAACCTAATGTTAAAAACTTTAATTTTTCCTCTGCTTCTACTTCCCAGCAAAAAAAATGGAAGTTCTTCCAAAGGCACAACTTTAAAAGTACTTCCAGAAGATGCACTCCCAATGATGTTCTTTATTTTAACTACACAGGAAGTTCTTTTAATTCAATTGTTCATAACTTGGGTTTTTCATACTTTTAATGGGTAATTTTAACTTTTTTTGTTTCAAATAGGTTAAAAACAGAGTAAGAATTCGTAAAATGGTACAAATCATTTAAATTTTGTCGAAAAAAAAATGCTAAATCCAATCTGAAAAAATTGTGAATTTTTGAAAATATTTGAGGTCAAACGTTTCCGACGAGCGTTAGAATCCATTAAAAATTATAATAATTATTTATTTGACAAAATATCACAGAATAAATAAACACAATAAATAAATAGAATTTTTTAATTTACATCCAAAACATTGAATTCGGATCATACCTTAAGAAGTGATGCAAATTTAGTACAACGGCTGTTGAAATGGAGGACTTCCGTCTTATGACAAGCCCATGTTAAATTCATCGCCTCACCATCGCAAATTCACCACTTCCGGATTCAAAAAGAACATTTTCATTACTTTTTTGGCGACGCTTTTTTAAATAATTTTTACATTTTTTATGATTTTTAATGCATTCTAATGCTTGTCTGGAACGTTTGACATCAAATATTTTCAAAATTTCGCAATTTTTCTAAAATGGATTTAGCAATTTATACGGCAAAATTTAAATAATTTGTACCATTTTATTAATTCTTAATCTGCTTTTATCTTATTTAAAAAAAAAAAAATAAATAAATAAATAAAATTCCCATTAAAAATATGAAAAAATCGAGTTATAAAAAAAAATTGGTTAAAATGAACTCCTGTGCAGTTAAAATAAAGAACATCTGGAGGATGTTTTTAGAAGTGCTTTTAAAGTTGTGTCTTTAGAAGAACTTCCAAATTTTTTTGCTGGGTAATTCTTGAATTTTGACCAAATGGTCATACGAAACTAAACGCTATTTGGCTTGTAATATCTGTTGAAGTGTTGAAAAAAAAAAATCAAAAAAGAATCAGATATAATGTAGGCTATAGTTTTTATATCAATATCCATTTACTGGAGACGTACAGTAGAAAAATTGTGTATTTTTCGTTTACTGTCAAGAAATGTTATACAAATAAATAAATCGAATGTCCTCTGTAGTTAGGGATGCCAGATTTTGAAGAGGCAAAAAGAGCACATTCAGCTTATAAAAAGAGCACATACGGAAAAAAGAACACACTTTTTCAAATAAAATAAAAACATTTAATTCCAATTTTTTGAAAGATAATTCATTTAAACATAAAAAAAGTTTCATAATATAAAATAACCCACTTTCAACTCAAGCTAATTTTCTTACAATACTTTGTAAGTATTTTTTTGTTTTTTGTGAAAAATTTTATTGAAAGAAGTTTGTTCACATTTAGAACAGAGTACAAAGTGAAGAAGCAACATCGGCGTGCTCTTCTTCGACTCTGATATATAAAGTAAAACACTATTGAATTAGAAAATAACGGCGTAGGAAAATCTCGTAGTGAGACATTTACGTATGTTCAGTTTACTTTTACCATTTATTGAATCGCGTTGGAGTAATATTTGTTGTGATGCATAAAAAGAGTACTTAACTAAAAATAGAGCACTTTTGCGTGCTCTTTTAGCCTATCTTGTTTTAAGAGCACATTTTGTAAAAAAGAGCACATGTGCTCTTTAAAAGAGTACGTCTGGCATCGCTATCTGTAGTGGACATCGGTAGTGAAAGGGTTAATACAATACTTGACGGTTGTACATGATTTTTATAGATTCCTCGTAAATTTGGAATATATTTTACATTATCCTGTTGATAGAATTCCAACTAATCAATAAATGTGCTACTGGAAAATTAAGTGAGAAGAGAGCAGTAAAAACATTGCATCATGTGAGGCGTTTTGTAGAGACATTTTGTGTATATCTCGTACGATTGTTTGTATTTGTTATTGCGTCTTTTATGCTGTTGTTGGTTGTTTTGATTAGAGGTGTGCGCGTGAGTGGAATTTCACTCTCACTCACGCACATTCACGAAGTCAAATATTTATTCACGCACGCTCACGCACGATAAGTGTCGTAGCCACTCACAGTCACATTCACGACATGAAAAGCAGTAATCACGCACGAAGTACTTTTAACGACTCACGCTCACGCACGATTCACGACAATTCACGTGACTCACACGACATTTTCCCACCGGGAATGAGCAAGGATAACAAAATGCATAAATAAAATATAGTTCGACAGTTAAATCACCTTCAGTTAACATACGAGTAAGAATTAAATCTTGATTTTTTCGTTAGCGTGATTTTGCAGAAATTTTATTCACGCACATTCCCGAATCGATTTTATTACTCACGCACGACATATTTGTTTTATCCCATTCACGAGAGTTGCTTCAGATTTTATTCACGACAAACGTGATTCACGCGTGTCACGCGCACACCTCTAGTTTTGATTCTAGAGACATTGCGGATGAATTTCTGGAATGTTCCTTGTGTGTTGTTGGTATCTATTATGAAGATAGATATTTTGTTACAATAGCGAAATCAGAAAGGGATCGTGTATGTGAAGTTGTTATCTTTCATGCTGCTTTCGTTTTTCTTTTATGACTATTTGTGTTTTCGAGTTTTATTGCTGCGTTCAGTTCTTTTGGTGCATTTATGGAATAAACACGTGGTTTTTATTGCAAACAAAAAATTTCGTGAGGTATTGTTGTTCATTAATGAAAATAGAGTCATTTCGAAACGTTTCAGAAAGTGAGCGGTGAATGTTGTGATGCAGAGAAAACAAAAACCACTTTATATTGATAAAATGGATATAGAACTAAAAAACAAATCATCGATTAAGGAACAGTATATTTTTGTTAATTGTTTAAAATTATTGTTGATTTTAAATTGATTTACATGAAATATACGGTATCATGTATGGTAATAGGATTCAGATAAATTATATATTTATACTAGAGAATTTATTACAACAAACAACATGTCAGCTTGGATGCACCCAGTTTTGCAGTTTATGCATAAAAATTAAAAATAAAAATTTAAATCAAATATTTTAGTATTTAGTCCATAATCCTTTGTGTTCAATTATGCTTTTTACACGCCTTGGCATACTTTCTGGCAAGTTTTCTATTATTTCTTTTGGAATGTCCGACCATTCCTGCTGAACTCGTCTCCAGAGTTCAAAGATATTTTTTGGTGCTCTTTTGTTTAATCCCAAACGCCCACAAACCACAAATTCTCAATGGGGTTGAGATCGGGGCTTTTTGGGGCCCATTCATGCGTTTGATATTTTTACTACGACAACCATTTCTTTACTATATCGGAACAATGCTTTGGGTCGCCGTTTTCTTGAAAAATTACTTGCTCCTCAGGATAAGCGCAAACCTCCACAAATTTGGGCAAATTTGATTGCAAAATGTCAAGGTAGTCTTCCTTTTCATGATTCCTACAATTTTTATAAGCGGCCAAGTTTGCCACCAATTAAAACGTCTCCATACCACTAGGCTTCCCCTCCATGTTTAAGGGTCTACTTGACGTGGTATTTTTGAAGACTTTCATGAGGTCGTTTCCAATAATATTATTTTGCATCGTTTTATTTTTGTTTCGTCAGACCATATAACACGTTTCCAGTCATCAACGGTCCAGTCTTTGTAGGTCTTGCAAATTGTCTACATTATCTTGATATTTTTGTCAGACAACGCTGGTTTCTTCTTTTTAACTGCTGCCACTAACCCAATTCTCTGCAAAGCTCTTCGAGCTGTCCAAGCACTTACTCTTTTATTTATAGCGGCAGCGGCTTGTTTTGGTGTTTTTGAGTCTTTTCATTTTAGTTCTCTTACCATAAGACGAGCATCAGAGTTTTTTAGTAACCTTGGGCGTCCTCCCAGGTAAGGCGCAGGAACAATGTTACGACGTTTTTGCACGGCAATGACGGTTCTCTGGCTAATATTTAATTTCTGTGATATATTTCGTGATGAAAACCCTTCTTTAGTCATTCTTACGACATCATTTTCAATAGTATCTGAAATGTTCCTCATATTTTTAGAAGAACCGCAGTTTGATTCAATGTCCACCTTATTTCTTGAGCTTTCAACAACAAATATCAATCGTACATGAATGCAGTATACTTATTAACCCTAAACAGTTTAGCTACGTCTGAGAGACGTATGCGTTTTTTAGTTTTTCGCTCACCTTCATGAAAATGTGATTTTTTTTTTACACAATAAATAAAAGTTTAGCCAAAAACGAGTTTAGATGATAGGGATTTGTATATAGAATCGGTATAAGTACAACAATTTAAAACAAAAATTCACAAATTTTGTCCACGTGATGACAAACTATGATACGCCCCACAGACGTATGTTTAGCTTATCCGTGACTTTCAGTAGGATAAGCTTCTAGGGCTAAGCATGACAGTAACACAAATCGCTCAATATAACGGTATACTGTAAATTTTGAAACATTTCTTTGTGACTGAGTACATCTTATTGAGAATAACTCACTGCAAAACTGAGTGAGAGACTATTTTCTTGCTTGTCCTTTATTATTATTTGTTCTGATTACTTCTTCAAAATGGTATTTTTGGGAATCGGTTTGTAAGAACATAAACGTTAATGTATGGTAAGTAGCCAAACTAGACGATTTCTATTTAATAAATATTGCGAAAGGTGAAAACCTGCACTCGGGTTTGCTCCCCACTGTATATTTACTCTACATCTGGATCGCAGGTTGGCCATGAAACAATTGTTTTAATCGCTATTTTTTATGTTACATCATTTCCTAAAGGTGAGTACTAGTTTTTTTCCCGGGAAATTGCTATTTTTTCGCTGCTTGCCTTGTGGAGCATACATAGTCGTGGGTTCTAATCCAGAATCCAACGGCCTCTTCCTAATTTATGATTGTTATATTTCTGTAAGCCGACATTCCGATAGACTGTTAGACTGAGTAAACCTTTAAAAACAACGGGATATTTTACCTTATGTAACCCATTTTGGCAAATGCATAATTTCAAAATTTCATAACTATTGCAAGGATGTTTATGAAATAAGAAAATTCCAACCTTTTTTAAGATATGTTAGTTACTTTAATTTCAAATTTATACTTTATACACATTAGGCTTTCAATCTATTAAAATTGGGATTTAAAGCCCTTACTTATAGGGCATATGACAACTGAAATCTAGTTAAAGTGGATTTTGGAAGTGTAATGTGAATGTCGTATTACCTGGTAGTGTTTAACTTTTCGGAATATTAACTGAACATGTGCATTTATTGACCTCGTTAAACGATGGTGAAATCGAAATAATTTTCTTTCATTTCCAAACAGTTTTTTAGTGTTACAAAAAATTCCACTATATTGATAGTGTTCTTCCGAAAACTATACCGAAAAAGACTGCCTTAACCATTGTAAAAATGTTTTGTATTACAAAATATTTGGTATTTTAGTATGATTTATGGCTGATGAAGGAGAACAACATAATATATATTGTTAGTTGTTCAAAGAGCGCCTTATAACCGTAGCTTTAGTCTATTTCTAATTTATTCAAATGTCTAAATGTATTCCACATCAAAGCAGGTTTCCCTTTGACCGGGATCCCGGGAAATTCGAAAAAAATTCCCACTTTCCCAGGAATGCAAAAAGTCCGGGAAAAAGAAAACCCTAGTGAGTACTAAGTTCGAGTTCAGTCGCTAAAAATCAAAAAGAAATCAGCAAGAAAAGTATAAAATTATACATCTTTGATGCAAATTTTAATGTAACTAGATGGGATCGGGAAAAATGGATTAGTAAAGAAGAGTAATCGTAAACAATGGCGATTTTAGCGGCTAAACTCGAACTGCCATGTGGAAATTATGTCTAATATTAAAATATTTTTTATTTCCAATATATTCTGAGAAGAATTTCAAAAATGTCCCATTAGTCCAGAAGGATTATATTTTTATACCCTAAACCATTTAGTGGTCGAGGTATAATAAAAAATTTGTCTACCAGAAATATTGATTTTAGACCCCATAAAATAAATACCGATCGACTCAGGATCACCTCCTGAGTCGATCTAGCGCTTGGTGATATATATATATATATATATATATATACATATATATATATATATATATATATATATATATATATATATATATATATATATATATATATATATATATATATATATATATATATATATATATATATATATATATATATATATATATATATATATATATATATATATATATATATATATATATATATATATATATATATATATATATCTTCTATAGCACTAACTATACGTGCAAACAATCATCGAAATCGGTTCAGATTTAGCTATAACAGGTTGGCTGATAAGTCCCCGGTCTGACACATGGATGGCGTCGCTAGTATTAAATGCAAGTTTTATATAGTACCAACCTTCAAATGATTCGTGTCAAAATTTTACGTCTGTACGTCAATTAGTTTGTGAGATAGAGCGTCTTTTGTGAAACAACTTTTGTTAAAAAAAAAAATGAAAAAAAAGGAATTTCGTGTTTTGATAAAATACTGTTTTTAGAAGGGAAAAAATACGGTGGAAGCAAAAACTTGGCTTGATAATGAGTTTCCCGACTCTGCCCTAAGGAAATCAACAATAATTGATTGGTATGCAAAATTCAAGCGTGGTGAAATGAGCACGAAGGACGGTGAACGCAGTGGACGCCCGAAAGAGGTGGTTACGGACGAAAGCATCAAAAAAATCCACAAAATGATTTTAATGACCGTAAAATGAAGTTGATCGAGATAGCAGAGGCCTTAAAGATATCAAAGGAACGTGTTGGTCATATCATTCATCAATATTTGGATATGCGGAAGCTCAGTGCAAAATGGGTGCCGCGCGAGCTCACATTTGACCGAAAACAACAACGTGTTGATGATTCTGAGCGGTGTTTGCAGCTGTTAACTCGTAATACACCCGAGTTTTTCCGTCGATATGTGACAATGGATGAAACATGGCTCCATCACTACACTCCTGAGTCCAATCGACAGTTGACTGAGTGGACAGCGACGGGTGAACCGTCTCCGAAGCGTGGAAAGACCCAAAAGTCCGCTGGCAAAGTAATGGCCTCTGTTTTTTGGGATGCGCATGGAATAATTTTTATCGATTAACTTGAGAAGGGAAAAACCATCAACAGTGACTTATATGGCGTTATTTGAGCGTTTGAAGGTCGAAATCGCGGCAAAGCGGCCCCATATGAAGAAGAAAAAAGTGTTGTTCCACCAAGACAACGCACCGTGCCACAAGTCAATGAGAACGATGGCAAAAATTCATGAATTGGGCTTCGAATTGCTTCCCCACCCACCGTATTCTCCAGATCTGGCCCCCAGCGACTTTTTCTTGTTCTCAGACCTCAAAAGGATGCTCGCAGGGAAAAAATTTGGCTGCAATGAAGAGATGATCGCCGAAACTGAGGCCGAAGGAGTACTACCAAAATGGTATCAAAAAATTGGACAATTGGCCGCCAAGATCATGTGATTTGACACCGTTGGACTTTTTTCTTTGGGGTTATTTGAAAGAAAAGGTGTACGTCAATAAGTCAGTAACAATTCAAGAGCTAAAGGATGAGATAATTCGGCACATTAACGGCATAGAACCTCCATTATGCCTGAGCGGAAATTTGGACCATCGGATGAAGGTGTGCCACCGAGGTCGCGGCGCCCATTTGACCGATATTTTGTTCCATACATAATTGAGTAATACCTGTATATCATAATAAAATAAAATTACAATAATTTCCTAAATAGTTTGTGTTTTATTCAAAATCAACATCGGCCCTTGAAATTTTATCCACCCTATATATGCATCGCTCGATTTTCCCAAATTTGGCCATAATACTCTTATTCATTAACCAATGTTACTCAAATTTCAAATTTTGATGTACTAACCGATCGTATTTATACGTACGTGTAGCTCTTACATAAGAATATTGCTCGATTTGTACAAATTTGGATTTATTACCCACACTAATTGAGCGATTTTCTCTTTTTTAATAATGGTCTCAATATTAGTGGCATTCTAATCCCGTAGGTGCAATATCAACTACAGTCAGTGTTGCTTGAAGTAGGGGAAATTTCCTATATGTAGGTTTTTTTCTAATATTTAGCGTCTTGTAGGGTCCTAGGGCCACAATGTAGGGACATTTTCACTCAACACAATTTGTAATAATTTTTATATTTTGGTGGCTCTAGAGGAGGAAATTAGAAGCCGGCAAGGCTTGATCTTTAATAATGTGTGGTAACAACAGTTACCACTCGTGCCAAAAAAATCTAACAAAATTTGAAGATTACCACAAATCTACCAAACAAATATTTCTATAGAAATTTTTGTCAAAACTTTATTACTGAGAAAATTTTGTCAACATTTTATTTCTATAGAAAATTTTGTCAACATTTTATTTCTATACTAAATTTTGTCAAAATTGTATTTCTATAGAAATTTTTTTCAAAATATTATTTCTATAAAAAATTTTCTCAATATTTTATTTCTATAGAATTTATTATCAAAATTTTATTTCTATAGAAAATTTTCTCAAAAAAAAAAATTATTTATGGAAACTTTTTCCAAAATTTTATTTCTATAGAGATTTAACAAAAAACAAGTAAGGAAAGTCTAAAGTCGGGCGGTGCCGACTATATTATACCCTGCACCACTTTGTAGACCTAAATTTTCGATACCATATCACATCCGTCAAACGTGTTGGGGGCTATATATAAATACATACATTTAAATATCACTCGATCTGGACAGAATTTGATAGACTTCTTCAAAATCTATAGACTCAACATTTAAGTCGGCTAATGCACTAGGGTGGAACACAATGTTAGTAAAAAATGGAAACTTCGCAAAAGTTTATTTATGATTTATCGCTCGATATACATGTGTTAGAAGTTTAGGAAAATTAGAGCCATTTTTACAACTTTTCGACTAAGCAGTGGGGATTTAGCAAGGAAAATTTTGGTATTTTGACCATTTTTGTCGAAATCAGAAAAACATATATATGGGAGCTATATCTAAATCTGAACCGATTTCAACCAAATATGGCACGCATAGCAACAATGCTAATTCTACTACCTGTGCTAAATTTCAACTAAATCGGAGTTAAAAATTGGCCTCTTTGGTCATATGAGTGTAAATCGGGCGAAAGCTATATATGGGAGCTATATCTAAATCTTAACCGATTTCAACCAAATTTGGCACGCATAGCTACAATGCTAATTCTACTCCCTGTGCTAATGTTCAACTAAATCGGTGCAAAATATTGGCCTCTGTGGTCATATGAGTGTAAATCGGGCGAAAGCTATATATGGAGCTATATCTAAATCTGAACCGATTTCAAGTAAATTTAGCACGCATAGCAACAATGCCAATTCTACTCTCTGTGCAAATTTTCAACTAAATCGGAGCAAAACATTGGCCTCTGTGGTCATATGAGGGTAAATCGGGCGAACGATATATCTGAACCGATTTCAATAAAATTAGGCACACTTGACTGCACTACTAATTGTACTCCTAGTGCAAAATTTCAACCAAATTGGGGTAAAACTCTGGCTTCTGGGACATTATTAGTCCATATCGGGCGAAAGATATAAATGGGAGCTATATCTAAATCTGAACCGATTTCAATAAAATTTGGCACACTTGACTATAGTGTTCATTGTTCTTCTTGTGCAACATTTTAAGCAAATTAGGTGAAAACTCTGGCGTCTGGGGCCATATAAGTCCATATCAGGCCAAAGATATGTATGGGAGCTATATCTAAATCTGAACCGATTTCTTCCAAAATCAATAGGGTTTGAAGTCGATTGGACTAAAACTGCGACCTAGACTTTGATTACAAAAATGTGTTCACGGACAGACGGACATGGCTATATCGACTCAGGAGCCCACCCTGAGCATTTTTGCCAAAGACACCATGTGTCTATCTCGTCTCCTTCTGGGTGTTGCAAACATATGCACTAACTTATAATACCCTGTTCCACAGTGTGGCTCAGGGTATAAAAAAAAAATACTTTTTTGTGGTAGAATTTATACGTTGCATAGAAGAAGTTATATACGTTGCATATTCATGTTTTAAGATAATAAAGTACTTAGAACCATTTTTGTTTTTTGTAGGGAACTTTTTTGTTCTTGTAGGGTAAACCGAACATTTTCCCTGGCAACACTGACTAGGATCTATAATCAGATTGAGACAAAGCACCCATGCGGTTTATCTCCAAGACCTATATCAATGTTACCGCACAAATGCTTATGATTATTAATTCAGTAAGGGTGGTTTAGGGTCCAAGCAAAAAAAGCGTCGCCAAAAAAGTAGTCAAAATGTTCTTTTTGGAGCCGGAAGTAGTGCCAAATGGACGCAGAAGCGATGAATTTAACATGGGCTTGTCATAGGACGGATGTCCACCATTTCAACAGCCGCTGCACTGAATTTGCATCACTTCTTAAGGTGTGAGACGAATTCAGTGTTTTGGATGTGAATTAAGAAATTTTGTGATATTTTGACAAACAAATAATTTTTTAAATTTTTTATGATTTTTAATGCATTATAACGCTTGTCTGGAACTTTTGTGATCAAATATTTTAAAAATTCAAAATTTGTCTACAAAGGATTTAGCATTTTTTCGGCTAAATGTAAATAATTTGTGCCATTTTGTTAATTCTTAATCTGTTTTTAACCTATTTGAAACACAAAAAAATATATTTCCCATTAAAAATATGAAAAAAACGAGTTATAAAGAAATTGACTCAAATGAACTTCCTGTGCAGTTAAAATAAAGAACATCTTTGGGAGAGCAATTTTTAAAGTTCTTTTAAAGTTGTGCCTTGAGAAGAACTTCAATTTTTTTTTGCTGGGGTATGATATAGTCGGTCCCGCCCGACTTTCTAATTTACTTACTTGTTTGTATTATTTTTGTCTTATCCTCCACAATATTCTGTGAAGTATATATATTGTTAGTTAGCGCAAAATATTCATATTCGTGATAAGAATTAGTCTCTCAAGAAGGCAAAGCGAGGCGGTCCGGGTCCGGCTAGTACAATAATTAAAATAACATACAGTTATTTGAATCATCCGCACCCTCACAAAAAATCGCTTCTGTAACATATACTCCCAAACAAATTTTGCTTCAAGCATATACATTTTTGGGTAATGCCCAAACATTTATATGTTTGATCTCTTCCAATATATAATATGTTTGAAAGCATATTGGTCTAAACAATATATGTTTGGGTAGTCTAAGTTCCAAACATTTTGGATTTTTGCGTCCAAATTCAATAATGTTGTCTTCTAAAAAACAATATGTTATTATGTGAACATATAATATGTTTGGAAGCATTTTGCACCCAAAAATATTATATGCTTAAAAAAATTCTCCCAAACAATATTGTGCTCAAAATTTTATTTATTTATTTATATATTTACAATCATAATGAATTATGAAAATAAACAGGTAATATAGGTGCTAACAACATAGGTTTTCGACCTGAATGCTCAAAATTTTGTTTCTGCCCAATTGTATATTTCCCGACATCTTTCTCACTTCCACGAGATTTTTTAGTTCTTAGCACCTTTTTCTGTAATACAAACATTGTAGAAGAAATTATTCAATTGTATGATTTTTTATTTTTTTTATTTTAATTTTACCTTTTGCCGGACGGGGATTCGAACAACGGACCACACAGTTTGTAAGGATCAAAGAAGTAGCTGATCAATTGCCCAAGGAAAAATAAAATGTTAATTTTGTAATAACAAGCAACAACCACCAACTTAATTCAATATCGCTCCCTGTTAAATAGCGCTCCAAGCTACTAAACACATATATGTTTATAGGCTATTTCTAAATTAATATATGTTTGCATTCAAGCATATTATATTTACAAACATTTTATGTCCCAAACATTATATGTTCTAACATATTAACATATATGTCCCAAACATGTTATGCTAGTTTATGAACATTATATGCTTGCACTCAAAAATATTGTGTTTAAAAATTTGTGTTCCAAACATATAATGTTTATAGCCAAACATATGAAAAACAGTCTTTTTAAACCGTGCGCAAAAACCCCAAACAACACAAGCAATAATACATTGTTCCCAGCTAAAACTTTGCAATTCTTTGGATAAAAACTGCTTACCAGCACACCGAAAAATTTCGTAGTTTGAAGGAAAAAATTGAAGTTCAATTAGAGCATTAGTGGGAAAATTTACAAATTGTAAGAAATTCAGAACTATATTGTGGGAGGCATGATTTTAGTACATCTTTATGTTTCTTTTGGTATAATTTTGTTACTTTAACAAACGTACGCAAAGTCAAGGAACATTTATCAAAACACAATAAATTCATGAACTAAAATAGAATTAAATTGGCTGTGGTGACATATGGGGCTCAATCTTTTGTGCATAGTAGTGCCTACATTATGGACACTATAATGGGATGTCACTGCATTTTTGATTTGCCTACAGTGGTTAGGTTAGGTTAAGTGGCAGCCCATTGCATTTAGGCTCACATAGACTAATAAGTCCATTGCTGTAAATACAAAAACATTTTTTATAAAGAATATAAATGTCATACATTTGGAACACAAAAATCCACTTAAAATATAAATTTATATCTGTCTAACTCAAAAATTTATTTCAGTCTGTCACATGCACTTTATACTATTATTATGTACTGACTACCCAGCAAAAAAATGTGGAAATAGTCCTAAAGGCAAAACTTTAAAAGCACTTTCAAAACTGTCCTCCCTAAGATGTTATTTATTGTAACTACACAGGAAATTCAATGAAATATTTTTTTATAACTCGCATTTTTGAAATATTTTTGTTTCAAATAGGTTTAAAACAGAGTAAGAATTGATAAAATGGTACAAATTATTAACATTTTTCGAAACAAATGCTAAATCCATATTTCGCACAAGAGTTAGAATGCATTAAAAATCTTAAAAAATTATAAAAATTATTTATTTTACAAAATATCACAAAATTTTAAAATTCATATCTAAAACACTTAATTCGGATCACATGTAAATTCAGAGCAACGACTGTTGAAATGGTGGGTATCCGTCTTATGACAAGTCCATGTTAAATTAACCGGTTCTAGGCCAATTTTGCACCACTTCCTGATCCAAAAAGAACATTTTCACTACATTTTTGGCGACCCTTTTTTGCTGGGTAGTTTAGTTCCTTCGTTCATTTTTTAAAATAATTCGAATAGTTGGCAATTTGTATTAACATTTAGTCTAATAGCCAATTCTCATTGTATGAGATCGAAAGACACTTTATTCCTTTCATTATATATATAATTCAAAATACTAGGCTAGCGGGGCCTATAGCCCCCCTGGCTAAAATTTAATAGGTTCAATTAATGTTTTATGTTATAAAAATTAATAAAAAATCAGACATCAATATAACTAGACAATTAATATTTAATAAAGCAACTAAAAGTAATTCCACACTTTTTCGCATCAAAACATTGGTAGTTGTTCTAAAGCCACAACTTTAAGACCACTTCCAAAAACATCCTCACAAAGAAGTTAATTATTTTAACTACACAGGAAGTTTTTTAATTCAGTATATTATAGCTCGTATATTATAGCTACAGTTCAGTATATTATAGCTGAAATTGTAAATCTAGAGGTACTTCAGGGCCCTAAAGGGGTGTACCCAAAATGGAGAGTATCGGTCCATGTTTTGGATAGCCCCCATATAGACTGATCTTCCGATTTTACTTCTTGGGATTCTAGAATCTGTAGTTTTTGTCAAATTTTTTGTCAAATCTGAAATTGGAATTTTAGAGGTAGGGCCATAAAGAGGTGTGCCGAAAATGGTGAGTATCGGTCCATCTTTTTGTACAGCCCCCATATATACCGAACTCCCGATTTTACTTCTTGGGCTTCTAGAAACCGTAGTTTTTATCCGATTTGTCTGATATTGGAAGTGTAGAGGTGTTTCGAGGCCATAAATAAGTGTGTCGAATACAGATTTTGATATTTCTCGCTTATAAACCGGCCCTCCGATTTGGGGTCTAGATTCTGTAGGTTTATAAGAACCACAATTAGGTGTGCTGAATATGGTGTGTACCGGTCCATGTTTTTGGCAAAGCCTCCATAAGACGGATCTCCCGATTTAACTCCTTGGGCTTCTAGAAACTGTAGTTTTTATTCGATTTGCTTGAAATTGTAAATATCCTGGTATTTTAGACCCACAAAACCTAAATCGGATTTAGTTTTTATCAGTCCATTTGGTAATGCCTCCATACACACCGATTTCACTCCTTGAGGGTATAGAAGGAGCACTGATCATGAAAATTGCTTGAAACTGAATGTAAAATTTCCAAATTTTATTCTGGTAATTATTTGAATAATGGGAGTAAAAATCTACAGATTTTACATTTCAAATCAATGTGTTGTTTAGTCATTTTTTGCACACTTGCACGAAATTTTTATGATTCCTCTAAAAGTCAAACAAAAAAGGTTCTTATAAAACTAGAATCTGATTTATCATCAACCCTTCTGAAATTCTATATATTACCAAGTAACCCGCTACGACGAAGAGATTCATGGAGTGGGTATATAAGATTAGGCCTATTGTTCAAATGTGTTAAAAAGATTTAATAAAATGGTACAAATTATTCATTCTAGAATGCTAAATCCATTCTAGAAAAATCTAATTTTTGAAAATATTCCAGGGCAGTCATCTTGGACCTTTATTGTTCTGTTTATTTATAAATGACCTTCCATCAGCAATTCGATTTGGTAATACACTTATGTATGCTGACGATGTTAAAATTATGAAAATTATCCGGAATAGTGATGACCAAGCATTACTTCAATCTGATCGAAATAGCATGTACAACTGGTGTTCTCTAAATATGTTGGAACTGAACATAAAAAAATGCAAGCACATCTCTTTTTGTAGATTGAACCACATTGATACAAATGACATACTTGAAACTGTTGAATCCTTTAAGGATCTCGGAATACTGTTGGATCGGAGACTAGATTTTAGATCTCACATATCTATGACCGTCAATAAATCACATGGATCACTTGGATTTGTCAAACGCTGGAGTAAGGAGTTTTCTGACCCATTTGTAACAAGGAATTTGTACACTTCACTTGTGCGTCCAATCCTTGAATATGGATCTGTAATTTGGGACCCACAGTATCAAATACACTGCAACAAAAGCAATTTCTACTGTTTTGTTTACGTCGGAAAAACTGGACTCCTCAAACCATGCCATCTTACAAGGAAAGACTTTCACTTGTCAAATTGCCCACACTGAAAAGTAGACGTACTATGCTGAATATCTGTTTTATGGTTGATGTTATTATTTAATGGTAGGTTTAAATCTGAGTTCCTTCTTAACAGTATCTCATTCAATATACCGTCAAGACCTACTCGTAATTTTGAACTGCTTCGCATTCAGTACTTTCGCACAAACTTTGAAAATAACGATCCTGTTCGCCGAGAAACGCAAAGAAAAAAAAGTTTGGAAAATGTGTACCGAAAACGTTTTTCTTTTGTTAGAGTTTTTTTTGAATTGCTTCGAAAATTTTAAACTTTTGTCACCAAAAAAAATCGTTTGCTACAAAATTTTTATTTTTTCAAAAAAAAGTTATTTTTGAAACAACAACACAGACCATTTTGTTCATATCAAACACTGTTCTTTTCTGACTTTAGGTCTTTAATAAGACACATTTTACAGTTCAAAATTTAATATAGTACAATGTAATGTTGAACATGTTGAAAAAACAAAAAAACTTTGGTCGAAGCAGGGATCGAACCCACGACCCTTGGCATGCAAGTCGGTCGTAGCAACCACTGCTCCACGGTGCCAAACTAAATGTTTGTTTCTGTTAAATAAACTTTGTTTATTCGGTTCGTGGGCGCCGCAAGCTATGCTATATATGGATATTTATCTATTGATGACCATAACAGGTACATAGCTCAGTGGTTAGTGTGTTGGCTTACAAAGTGCATGGTCCGCGGTTCGATTCTCCGTCCAGGCGAAAGGTAAACAAATTTTAAAAATTTATAAAATCGTATAATTTCTTCTACATTGTTGGTATTACAGGAAAAGGTGTTAAGAACTAAAAAACCTCGTGGATGTGAAAAAGATGTGAGGGAAAATGCAATTAGCAAGAAAACAATGTTTTTTAGTTTGTCTTTATGAACTTGTTTTTACATCCTGGAAAAGCATAAACGTTTATCACAAAATGTATATACTTTTCTTCCAAATAAACTTCCTTACAGTGAAAAGCAAATGAGAAACGAACTTTGTTTGTCTAAAATTTCGTTTGGGAGGAAAGAATTATTTTTTTGCGTGTAGTTTTATAGTATGACGAAAGAATTTTTAACTACCAGTTAAGAAAATTTTTAAGGAAATTTCCATCGTATTTTGTAGGCCATGAACTAAACGATTGATACGAAAAATGAACTAACATTCTGGAAAATTCTTGTAATAAATTATTGTTAAAATCTGCTTAAATTTTAATAAATTATTGTTAAAATCTTGCTTAAATTGTTAAAATCTGTTTAAGTTTTTTTGTGTGATACTATAAAAAGAAATATTACACTATTATTAAATACTTAGGTATAAGAAACCATTTGTAAATATTGTAGTATAGCATTGTTACTCTGTAAGGATTACTCCATAGATGAATAATAATAAAATTCAAAAAAAAAAACCTTTCAGACAAGCATTCGAATGCATTAAAAATTATAAAACTTATCTATTTGGGAAAATATCACAAAATTTTTTAATTCATATTGAAAACACTGAATTCTGACGACACTTTAAGGAGTGATGAAAATGCAGTGCAACTGCTGTTGAAATGGGGGACATCTGTCTTATGACAAGTTCATATTACAGTCATCGTTTATCCGCCAATTTTGCACCACTCCCAGACCAAAAAAGAACTTTTTCACTAATTTTTTTGGCGACGCTTTTTTGCAACATTATTAATATATATATGCACATTTATGATTCTTACATTTGAACAACATAGGTTAATAAATAAGAGTATTATGGCCAAATATGGCAAAATCGAGCGATGCATAAATATGGGACCTATATCTAAATGGGACCTATATATAAATTTTTCAAAATCGGGCGATACATATATGGGAGCTATATCTAAATTTGAACCGATTTCGATGAAGTTTTGAAGACTCAAAGGATGATGAAAGAGTTTACTATGTGCAAAATTTGATGACGATCGGTTTGTAAAAAAATGCAACGTGACTCCATTTGTCGAAATCGGGCGATACATATATATGGGAGCTACATCTAAATTTGATCCAATTTCTTCAATAGCGTTCGTACTTGTGCCCAAAAAATACCCTGTACCAAATTTCATCCAATTCGGTTAATAATTGCGACCGGAATCCTGTGAACGACAAATACATGGACAGACGGACGGACACCAAACGCTAGATCGACTCAGGAGGTGATTCAGAGTCGATCGGTATATACACTCAAAAAAAAAGTGAACTCTCTATTTCACTAAAGCCAATTTAACTATGTTTTAGTTCATAGAATTATTGTGTATGGAGAAAGTTTCGTTTACTCTAATAATTTTTTGCGTACGTTAGTTAAATGAACTAAAAAACGGGAAACATTTATACACAAATGAAGTAAAAAGTTTTAATAAATTCGTACTTCTCACAAAACTTCGTATGTCACTAAAGACATTCTTGCAATTTTGAACCCCAATTGTTTCTTTCAAACTACAAAATTTCCTTAACAAGTGAAAAAAAAAATTATTACGTCGGCGTGATGTCAGCGTTTGTAATACTGTTTAGTTAAAATGTTCTAAAAATATTAAAAATTTTCTAAAATTAACTAAATGTTTTCATCCTGGTGGATTCACTGTTTTTTCAGTGTATTTTATGGGGTCTAAAATCAATATTTCTGGTAGGCACATTTTTTGGTCGATAAAAGCTATTATACCCTGACCACTATTTGGTTTAGGGTATAACAATGGAAACAATGGGGGGAAATAAAATTTTTGGGGGGTCTGAGCCATATCCCCAGAGGCCTTCCTACGCTTATGGGGATATTACTATCCGGATATATTTTCGAGATCCATTTTATTTGGCAAACAAGGCTGTTGTATCTTAAGCTGTCGATATCGTTATGGCTCATGGTAGCAATTGCCGTTTCTTTTTTGGTGCCATATTGTCAATTTGGACATCGGAATGTGCCCTGCAAATATTTGTGAAATTTTCATGGAATTTCTATCAAAATGCTTTCATTTTTGGGTACCTTTTCCAATAGACTTGAATGCAATTGGATACCTACCGTTACTTGATTATTATAATTTGAAAATAATACATTTCACAGAAATGTATAAATAAATTAGATATAAAATTAGATATTTTGGTATATATATTTTTTTTTTAATTTTACTGCGCATGTAACAGTGATGGTAAATTGACTTGTTTTTGTTAGTGATGATATTGAATGAAAATCTCAAAATCCGACATACAAATATGCATTCCCTACCACCATTCAAAGTTCGATTTCATCCCCATCGCTACCACACTGAAAAAAATATTGTCATGACGTCAAAGATTTTACTTAGCATAGAAGACGCATTTCTCTAATATAAAGTTTTTTCTCCTTGTCCAGGAGTCGATAAACTTTTCAATGAAGTCGTATTGTCCTATAATTAAGTGATTTCACTTAAAAGTGGGTATCATACACTGAAAAAACAGTGAACCCTTTTTCATTGCAAAATGAACTAAACTGTAGTAATATTGACCATGATTTAGCCCTTAAGATTTTTTTCAACGTGTCTAGTTTATAATTCTCTTAAATTTTAGTTAATCTATAACATTGTATTTTAGTTAATTTTTACAACGCCATAAGATTTATATACCCCTACCAAGTTAAAAAGTCAGTATTATTTTGGTTTACTTGCTTATTTTTGGGAAACCCGATAATAAAAATTTGTTAACAGTCTCTTTAAAATGTCGACAACCAAACTATTTTTAAATCAATCATTTCACAGTACAGAGAAATTAAATAATTAAAGGAACAACAAACCGTTTTACTGTTATGAAAATTTTCATACAATAAAATTAAACTTTCTTTAAGCAAAAGTACTTTATTATAAAAACTTATGACGAAAGTTCTTAATACAATGTTTTTGTGAATGAAAATTATGACCACGTGGAACAAGAAAGTAGTTTATTTTAACTCGCTTTTTGGACATTTTGACTTTTTTTATTCATCGTAAGTATATTTTTCACATATCTTGCTGAAAAAATGGAAGGAATAATGAAAATTGTTAAAAATTAATATGTAATAAAATATAATTTTTTAGCTCTTTAAATTAGCTGTAACTTACCATATTTGGGGGCATTTTATTAAATGGTGTAAGGAATTCAACTTTTCTTAGATAAACGTACCTCATAAAGTTTGTACCTGAAACAATTAGAGAAATAATGAATTAAGTAATATATTAACTCATAAAATTGTGTTGTTATCGATGTGAAGGACATAATACAATAAATATTCTTGTCAAAAGAAAGCCAAAGTTTTAATATAAAACTTACCAATTCTCTATTACATTGTACGCTGAGGTTAAAAAGTTATCGAAATTTACATTAAATTTACATTTAATAAAAAACATTAAATTGGTTTCCAAAAAATCTAGTTAAAGAAATAATATGCATAAAAAAAGTAAATATTCTGGTTAAAAAATGTTAAAGAAAGCTTACCCATTCATAAAAATGTTTCCAAATTGTTATTCTGAAATTAAATATTTGTTTTTTACATTACAAATATTAAATTGGTTTCCAAAAATATTTGATTAAAGTAATACTGAAATAAGGTATTAAAAACATGTAATTTTGATAATAAAAAGGTCATAAAAAGGCAAATATTCTAGTGAGAAGAAAGCCATTTTTTAAAAGAAAACTTATCACTTCTCTATTAAATTATACGCTGAGGAGAAATATAAAAATGTGCCCGAATTCATCTGTGGTAGCTCTTAAATTAAATATTTTTTACAAAAAAGAAAAACATGGAACTGGTTAAAAAAAAATTAATAATAATTAGCAAATAATAATATACATAAAGAATATTATTTGTTAAAAGAAAACCACATTGACGAAAGAACACTTACCTATTTATAATTAAACTATACGCTGAGGTGTAACAGACAATTTTCCAAATTCATATCGAGTTACTCTGAAATTGAATATTTATTTTTTACATTGAATAATAAAAATTAAATTAGATAAAAACAATTTCAATATACTTTCCATTTCAGCATTTTTTCCTAAATATTGAACATTCTTAATAACTTTTTCTAAGCTACCGATCATCACATCGCCATCGTACATCTCATCGCTAAAATATTAATAACTTTCATTTAAATGTTTTAATAAACAAACACCAATATATGTCTCAAAAAACCAAAATATTCCATACCTTTATATTCCCTTGTTACATACCTGCTAAAAAGATGCAACAGCCCACGCCAACGCCAACTATACAACTGAAGCATGCCAAACAAAACCAAGCAAAACCAAAACATTTCTACAACAACAAAAACACATGTGCCTTCATTGAAAACAACACCTCATCCAGACAAATAAACCATTCGCGAATAATAAACACACACACACACAAACCACTGCAACAACAAAAATAAAAACAACCCCACGCTCAGATATACACAACATCCCAATCACTCGCTACCATTTCTCATTATTGCATTGCATGCTCCACTCTCAAAAAAATTTCAAGTAACATCATCTTTACATTAAACATATTCCACTTTGACGAGAAAGATCTCTGTACTATGCATTAGTTCGTCGCATCTGTCCACAATTTACTCTAAAAACAATACTCTTAAATGCATATCAGTGTAAGAACGATGAAACGTTTAAATTAAAATTAGCAAAAAACTTCATGAAATGATATCTACCCATTTTTGACGAAAATGTCTATAAATTTAATTACATGTGAACTAAAAATATTTCATTGGGTAATTTTTTACCAACAATTATTAACGGATAAGGAATTGCCAGTAAGAAATTGCTATCCGCTTTCAAGTTAAATTTTCGTAAAAAATATTTTCTCATACAAAAACTCTTTATAGTAAATTACACTTATTATTTAGAAAGTATTTTACATTTCATAAGTAGTTTTATAGTATGACGAAAGAATTTTTAACTACCAGTTAAGAAAATTTTTAAGGAAATTTCCATCGTATTTTGTAGGGTATGAACTAAACGATTGCTACTTAAAATTAGTAAAATTTCCTTTCGAGTAGTTAATTTTCGTTAAAGATACGAAAAAACTAAAATTCTGGAAAATTCTTGTAATAAATTATTGTAAAAATCTTCTTAAATTTACGAGACACTTTTTTGTCTGTGTAACATGAAAAAAATGTTTGGGCTAAGGTCAACTTGAATTTAATAATTCAGAAAAATTCTTTAAATTTAATGAAATTGTCTTAAAATTTCTTGTCTTTTGCATCTTGACTACAAAGCAAAAAATCGTTAAAGACGTTTTTGACTTGAAATATAGCATAATTTCTACTGGAAGCCGAGTCTGAATTTGGAAAATAAAGTTGTCGTTAACCTGTTTTTAAAGGACTTTTATAGCATATGAAGAAAAAAGGCTGAAAAGGCGAAAAGTTCAAATTTGCTTCCTAGAAGCAAGTACAGAAAACCCAAATTTAAAAGAGAATTTCGTCTTAAAAGTATCCTTACTTGTATTCTCCGCTTCTTTGGCTCGGAATCAATACCAACATTTTTAAAGTAAAGACAAAATCTTCGGAACCGGGCATGCTTTGTTTTCAGTGTACAGACTCGTAAGTGGCACTATTTATTCAAGTAGTCATGTACTAATTTAAAAATCATGTGTTAATTTAATCACCTCCTCCCACGTTCCCTGTAAATTTCAAGTAGATCGGGGAAGGTTAAATTTTGCTCTATTGTTTTAAAGGGACGTCACTTTCCCCGATAAAATATCGGAGTGAAATCCCTGAAATTGCAAGAAAGTCTAGAAACTCCCTCCCCGTCCAAATACCCAAATAACAGGTACACCACATTGATTTCATAACCTTCCTCCACGGCCTTTGTAAATTTTAAGAAAACTTGAGAATTTTAGTTCTTTTTCAGTTTTAGAGGAGGTCCCCCTCCCCGACCAAATATCGAAAGGTGATGTAGTGTATCTTGTGTAAACGTTACGGAAAATGTCAAGCAAATTATAAGCCCAATTTTCAAAAAGCAGGGCAAGGGGCGGCCCCTCTTCTCGTCCAAATATCACAAAATAATATTAATTGCATACCCTTTCCTCACGTCCTCTGTAAATTTCAAGCAAATTGGAAAAAGTTTAATTGTTTTTTCTCTATGTACTTAAGGAGAAGCGGATGTCTCCCTATGGCCTTTTATATTTCCCCGACCAAATATTAAAAAATCAGGAACCTGATAAAAATTTCATGACATCACCCAGTTTTTTCGTAAAATTTCAGTCGGAAGACTTTAGATTTGTTTTCACTGTACTTTTAAGAAGTCGGGCAAAGGAGAGGTCCCCTCCCTGACCAAATATCGAAAAATAAAGTAGCCGTTCTTTGTCTAGACGCCCTCTTCAAACTTCCCTGACAATTTCAAGCAAATCGGATAACTTTGTTCCACGCTTCAAAAAGTCGGGCATGGGAGAGGTCCCCCTCCCCGTACACATATGAACACATCAGGTACCCCATATAAATTTCATAATCTCACCGCATGTTCTTTGTAAATTTCAGGTAATTTAGAAAATTTTAGTTTTTTCACTGTAAAAAGTCGTACAAAGGGGAGGTCCACCTTTGTCTTCAATGAAAATTTCAAGCAAATCGGTCAACTTTGGTCCAATTTTCAAAAAATCGGACAAAGGTATTAAACCAGGTATCAGAAATTGAGGTACTCTATTTTCACCACATCAGCGCTCTGAAAGTTTCAAGTAAATCGGTTCAGACGTTTCCCAGCTTAGCCGGAACATACAAACAAACAAATAAACAAACATACACCCATAGAAAAAAATCATGAACGGCGTGGTCATTTCAAAACGATCCGTTCATGAAAGTGAATCAACATACACGTGTTGTCAAACTGAGAATGGACGGGGTCAATCTGACAACGTAAAAATGACACCATGCGTTGTCAAAACAACAACCAGCGTTCATGATCTGACAACGTAATGGATACGAATTTATAAATAAAATTAAAAAAAAAAATCCGCTACCGTGACTCGAACCTGTGTTGTCTGCACCATATCATTTCATATCAGTCGCCTTAGCACATTGCACCACCGGCGGAGTTGTCGTAACAACGTCTAGCGATTATTGTAAGACCAAAGTAAAAAAAATGCCGTTCATGAAATTGTGAACGCCCGTGGACGAAATCGTGAACATTCCGTTTTGATTTTTTGTGAACGTTTCCGTTTCATTTTGTCACCGTCCGTTCACAATTGTGGAACGCAATTTTTTCTATTAGTGTACATTGAATTTTATATATATAGATAGATACGTCGAGTAATTGAAATTCAGGGATTTTTGTGAAAGATTCGGGACACTTCCTGGAGATGGAATTGCGGGACAATCCAGCGAATCCCGGCCACCTGGCAAGCCTACTGGGAGGAAATAAATAACCACTGAAAAACGTTTTGTCATTCGAGCTAACGTGGGAATCTTGCTATATGAAGAGGAATATAATTGATTAGAAAAAAGTTAATATGATTCAAAAATTGTGCCGTTAAACCCTAATATGCATAACAATGTCGAATGATATCAGACCACAAACATGCTAGCTGAGTATTTCGAATATGAAAGGGCATCAGTTGCCCTTGTTCATGCATGTGACGTTTCGTCGCATTGGTCATGTATACGTCCTTTGCCAGGATTAAACAGTCAAATGCGTTTAAACAATTTGTGGTATGATCAAGCCATCCAGCATAATATGCATCAGTTGAAGGCCAATAATTTAATGATGATATTTCTGTTATTCAAATTGCTGCAAAATTTGCAATAATACTGAGAATATCCCTTACCAATGCAAATCTTGTGGCTAACAACATTCTAGGTCGATGCATATATAAAAGTTGTTATGTCTAGTTAAGCTGGGTCCGTATAACGTAGATATGGTATTTAAATAATAATCATAATGGATATATCCCGAAAATAAGGAAAACAGAGCAAAAAGTATTCCGCATTGAATTTAATACGGATTGACGCAATAGTATAGCTATTTTTGGACATCAAATATTTATAAATCGTTATAGTAACTACAGAACGCAAATGTAAATAAACATTACTGGTGAACTTTTGAGTTTATTTGAATAATATCAATATTCTCAAAATCAAATAAACTATTGTCACTATAAAAACATTCTTCAAACAAACTGAAGGTCATAATGTGAATATGTGCATATATAACAACAATTAGACTATCAAGAAAATTAGTTCAAACAAATTCGTTGATTTTACGACAGAGTGTATGGTAAACTAACCTAGTCATTGCGTTGGTAACACATCGAAATATTGCACTGAAAAAACAGTGAACCCACCAGGAAGAACAAGTATATACGGCCGTAAGTTCGTCCAGGCCGAAGCTTATGTACACTCCACCATGGATTGCGTAGAAACTTCTACTGAAGACTGTCATCTACAATCGAATTACTGGGGTTGCGGATGACAAGGTATCTTAAAACTCCCTAATACCGTAATGTATACCACGTAGTCCATACGTGGTACAGTCGACTCCGCTTTACTGAAACGTTAAAAATGCAGCCATTTAATTTCAGTTATCCGAAGTTTTTGCTAAAGCGGACTACGGATAACTGAAAAAAACTTCCAGTAATGCGAACTTCGGATAACTGAAAAAGTTTCAGTAAAGCGGACTCCGTATAACTGGAAAAAAATCCACTCAATTTCAGTTAACCGAACTTATGACCAATGCTATGTACATAAAATAATAAAAACAAGGTGTTTGATTCCGTGTGTGTGCCATCTACAATTTTACCTTTCAGTTGATTTTATTTACAGAGTGATTTAAACTGTTTTGAAAGTGCCATCTTCACTTGAAATAAAGCGTTCTCAATACGGAGAAGAAAATGTACTCTCTCTCAATAGCGAGAATGTGGCATTTTCAGTAAAGCGAAGTCATACTAATGTGACGAAACTCATTTGAACACAAAAAACTTTTCAGTAATCCGATTTTTTCAGTTAAGCGGAGTTTCACTAAAGCGGAGTAATTTAAATGAAATGGACAGAAAAAACAACTGGGGAATGCGATCGATTTCAGTTATCCGAGGTTTTTCAGTAAAGCGCATTGCGCTAAAGCGGAGTCAACTGTATATATTAAACTTAAAATGGCCGTTTAAATACGTATATAATTAAGTTTGACAAAATTTTCTATAGAAATAAAATTTTGACAAAATAAAATTTTGACAACATTTTCTATAAAAATAAAATTTGGACAAAATTTTCTATAGAAATACGATTTTAACAAAATTTTCTATAGAAATAACAATTTGACAAAATTTTCTACAGTCGACTCCGCTTTAGCGCAATGCGCTTTACTGAAAAACCTCGGATAACTGAAATCGATCGCATTCCCCAGTTGTTTTTTCTGTCCATTTCATTTAAATTACTCCGCTTTAGTGAAACTCCGCTTAACTGAAAAAATCGGATTACTGAAAAGTTTTTTTGTGTTCAAATGAGTTTCGTCACATTAGTATGACTTCGCTTTACTGAAAATGCCACATTCACGCTATTGAGAGAGAGTACATTTTCTTCTCCGTATTGAGAACGCTTTATTTCAAGTGAAGATGGCACTTTCAAAACAGTTTAAATCACTCTGTAAATAAAATCAACTGAAAGGTAAAATTGTAGATGGCACACACACGGAATCAAACACCTTGTTTTTATTATTTTATGTACATAGCATTGGTCATAAGTTCGGTTAACTGAAATTGAGTGGATTTTTTCCAGTTATACGGAGTCCGCTTTACTGAAACTTTTTCAGTTATCCGAAGTTCGCATTACTGGAAGTTTTTTTCAGTTATCCGTAGTCCGCTTTAGCAAAAACTTCGGATAACTGAAATTAAATGGCTGCATTTTTAACGTTTCAGTAAAGCGGAGTCGACTGTATAGAAATAAAATTTTTACAAAATTTTCAAAAGATTTAAAATTTTGACAATATATTCCACAGAAATAAAATGTTGCCAAAATTTTCTATAGAAATAAAATTTGACAAAATTCTCTATAGGAATAAAATTTCGACAAAATTTTCTATAGAAATAAAATTTTGACAAAATTTTCTATAGAAATAAAATTTTGCTAGATTATTTTTGCTCGAGTGGCAAGCATGATTATGAACCGATATGGACCAATTTTTGTGTGATTGTGGATCGGCTATATATAACTACAGACCGATATGGACCAATTTTGGCATGGTTATTAGCGGCCATATATTAACAGCACGTTGCAAATTTCAACCGGATCGGATGAATTTTGCTCGTCCAAGTGGCTCCGGAGTTCAAATCTGGGGAACGGTTTATATATATCGGGGCTCTATATAATTATGGACTGATATGGACCAATTTTTGAATGGTTCTTAGAGACTATTTGCTTCTCTTAGAGGATCCGCAAACCAAATCTGGGAATCGGTTTATATGGGGGCTATATATAATTATGGACCGATTTGGACCAATTTTTGCACGGTTGATAGAGACCATATAGCAGTATCGGATGAAATTTGCTTCGCTTTGAGGCTCCGCAAGCCAAATCTGGGGATCGGTTTATATGGGGGCTATATATAATTATGGACCGATGTGGACTAATTTTTGCATGGTTGTTAGAGACCATATACTAACACCATGTACCAAATTTCAGCCGGATCGGATGAAATTTGCTTCTCTTAGAGCAATCGCAAGCCAAATTTGGGGGTCCGTTTATATGGGGGCTATACGTAAAAGTGGACCGATATGGACCAATACCATCCGACCTACATCAATACTATCCGACCTACTACAATAACAACTACTTGTGCCAAGTTTCAAGTCGATAGCTTGTTTCGTTCCGAAGTTAGCGTGATTTCAACAGATGGACGGACGGACGGGCATGCTCAAATCGACTCAGAATTTCACCACGACCCAGAATATATATACTTTATAGGGTCTTAGAGCAATATTTCGATACGTTACAAACGGAATGACAAAGTTAATATACCCCCATCCTATGGTGGAGGGTATATTTTGGTTAATTTTAGAAAATTTCGATTATTTTTAGAAAATGTAAACTAAACAGTATTACAAACGTTGACATCACGCCGATATCACAAAAATAAGTAAATATTTTTCGACAAATTCAAGAAAATTTATTAGACATAATTAATTTTGACTTCTTAAAGAAAATGTTGTAGTTTGAAGGAAAATATTGGAGTTCAAAACTTCAAGAATGTCTTTAGTGGCATACGAAGTTACACTGAAAATAAAGCATACTCGGTTTCAAAGATTTTGTCTTTACTTTAAAAAATTTGGTATTGATTCCGAGCCAGAATACAAGTAAGGATACTTTTAAGACACAATTGTTTTTTAAATTTAGGTTTTGTGTACTTGCTTCTAGGAAGCAAATTTTAATTTTTCGCTTTCTCAGCTTTTTTTCTTCCTATGCTATCAAAGTCCTTTAAAAACGAGTTAACAGCAACTTTATTTTCCAAATTAGGACTCGACTTCCAGTAGAAATTATGCTATGTTTGAAGTAAATAACTTCTTTAAAATAAAGTTTTGAAAAACATGTCCTATATTTGAACGATTTTTTGCTTTGTAGTCAAGATGCAAAAAGACAACAAATTTAAAGACAATTTCATTAAATCTAAAGAATTTTTCTGAATTATTAAAGTCAAGTTGACCTTAACCTATACATTTTTTCTTTCATGTTAAGATACCCATTTTTAAGTCAAATCACTTAATTATAATGACAATACGACTTCATTGAAAAGTTTATCGACTTTTGGACAAGGAAAATAACTTTATTTTAGAGAAATGCGTCTTCTATGCTAAGCAAAATTTGTATTCGTATTTTAAAGACATGAAATCTTTGACCTCACGACAATGTTTTTTTTCAGTGTAAAGATGGGCGCACTATTTGTCAAATTTGCAAATTTTAAGAAATTCTGAACTATTTTGTGGGAGACACGAATTTAGTTAATCGTTATGCATCATTTGTGTATAATTTTTTCCTCTGTTTTAGTAAATTTAACTACTGAACGCAGAAAAATATTAAAGTCATGGAAATTGTCTTAAAAGGTCAGACGTCATTTAGTATATATATAAAAAAATTGAACCTTATATTTCACTAAAGCCGATTTAACTCTCTTTTAATTTTTATTTCCTTTATATTTTATTTCCAGAGGCTCTTCGAAAAGCACATTTCATCCGATCCGGTTGAAATGTGGTACGCGATGTTGGTTTATGACCTCTAACCGTCATAAAAATATTCATCCTTACACTGTTTGAAAAATATGTTTTTCATATGTTCCGATATGAACAAAATGTGTTTCGGGTACAATTTTTTAACAGAATATATTTAAGTGCAGACATGTAATGTTCCTAAACTAACACTAAATGTTTGGGACACATATGTTAATATGTTAGAATATATTATGTTTGGGGCATGAATGTTTCATAAAAATAATACACGCAAAAAAATAATTCTTTCCTTCCAAACGAAATTTTAAACAAACAAAATTCGTTTCTCATTTGCTTTTCACTGTAAGGAAGTTTATTTGGAAGAAAATATATACATTTTGTGATAAACGTTTATGCTTTTCCAGGATGTAAAAACAAGTTCATAAAGACAAACTAAAAAAACATTGTTTTCTTGCTAATTGCATTTTCCCTCACATCTTTTTCACATCCACGAGGTTTTTTAGTTCTTAACAACTTTTCCTGTAATACCAACAATGTAGAAGAAATTATACGATTTTAGAAATTATACAACATTACATTGTACTATATTAAATTTTGAACTGTAAAATGTGTCTTATTAAAGACCTAAAGTCAGAAAAGAACAGTGTTTGATATAAACGAAATGGACTGTGTTGTTGTTTCAAAAATAATTTTTTTTTGATTGAAAAAATAAAAATTTTGTAACAAACGAATTTTTTTGGTGATAAAAGTTTAAAATTTTCGAAGCAATCCAAAAACTCTAACAAAAGAAAAACGTTTTCGGTACACGTTTTCCAAATGTTTTTTTTTTCTTTGCGTGTATGTGTGAATGTAAACATATATAAACTTACAAACTTCAAGTAAACGTATATATATTGTGATATTTTATTCAGAGATGGAGTATAGAGAAAGAAATAGAGATGGAAACCGGGAGGGTTGACGAAAGATATCAACATAACACAGCGAGAAAATGAAAAGAGAGCAGTTTGTGTGAAACCGCTTGTATGTTGTTTCGGAAAACTGTTTTATGATAAGGCCAAAAATTTTATATGCTTAAGTCTAAATATTATTTAATGTGAATATTAGTAAAGATAATAGGCATTCGGAACCAACAGAATATACATTAAAAAAATAAACAGCATGTGTTTTCGCCTTGAGAGCAGCATTTTATGTATGTTATGAGTGGACATGTGTTTTGTTTATCATTTTGGGCACAATTTTTTCCTTGGTTCGTTAAAAGAAATCGGAACGTACGAGGAGTAAATCAAACTATTCAGGCGAAGGAAATTAAAAAAAACGGTGGAAAATAAACAAAAATTACAAAGGGGTCTTCATAAAAATAACGAAAGGGCACTATACTCTTTTTAGAGTTGGGACAGTAAAATGAAAAAAAGGGGAAATAGTGAAAAATTAAACAGTAAAATGTATAAAAACAAAGTGTACACGCAGAGAAGAAACATGATTGTAACAATCATATTCGAAGAGCAAAATAATGTGATAGGAGCTATTTTTGCGGCGACCATGTAACACTTTCACCTGCAACCTTGTTAGCTCAGTGAACATGGTTCTACGAAAAATAAAATTGTCCTCATCTAAAATGTTATTATATTGATAAAAAGAATTTTGTTTGAATCAAAATACAATGGTCACGATCTAAAATGTTATGGTATTCGTCAAAAATGTTTTTCTTCCAGTTAAAGGAACATGGTTACAACCTAAAATGTTTTGATCTTTATGAAAAACACTTTTTTCGTCGTCGAAAAAAGGACGCCACTTGAGAAAAGAAAACACAAATTAACCTTATTTATTTGTTTTTATTTATAAACTAATTCATTGTTTATTTGTATTTATAATGTCGTGCAAGCAAACATCACATATTTTTACACACTCTATTTTGGTTCAATTTCAACAATAAGAAATCATTCCATATTTACTTCGCGCCCATCAAATTTAAAAATGCAGGCATCATGTAGCTGCAAATAAAAATAAATTATACCATAAGCAAAATGCAGAACAAAAACCAGGTAAATTTTTTTCAATTACACTTTCCTTTTTTGTGTTCACATAAAACCACGTGCCTCTTCTGAAAAAATAAATTAACACAAAACACATTAATTCCGTATTCTCCGTCCATTCGAAGCAACAATCAATACGCGACTGACGCGCAAAATGAAAATCGTGTGTACCTACTCAATGTTTTTATAAAATTCTTTTCGCTGCAAAAAAGTTAAAAAATTAAATGGTCACGAAAAAATATACATGGTCTTTATGGCCATGTAATGGTTCTAGACATGTTTATTCCTAACCTATAAAAATACTTTTTCCTCTGCAAAAAAGTAAAAAAATGGAATGGTCAGGTACATGATTTTCCCGACCATGTTATGGTCTCAAATTCTATCATTTAAATAATAGAACATGTTTGCGGCATTTGAAAACCATTTAAATGCTTATTGCCAACTTATATTTTTCTCCGCTCGAAAATTATTTTTACAAAGACAAAATACATGGTTTTCGCGACAATTACATACTCTAGATAAGCATTAAATGTATGCGGCAACCATGTCCAAACATGTTTTTTTCTGTGCGTGTAGTTCCTCTTTATTAATAAATAGTCCAAGAGGAGTTGACGGACACCTTCAAATATAAAAGCGGGCATTATGTTCGAGTTTTTCAGCTAAAATAATCAAAACAGTATAATTTCTTTAAAATGAATTATTAAAGAAAAGTAAAAGGCAAAACAAAATCATTTTAGAGCGATGATGCCAACTTAATACCGGCCTTAAACGTAAAAATGAAACTAAGTACAAAACACGATAAGTTTTAAATGCATTTAAAGTGGTGTTAAATGCTAGTAAAAAACTGTTCACGCCTAAATAAATGTATGTGTATATTATAACCTTATTTATGTATGTTTATAGTCGACTCCAAGTTCTTCTTTTGTTAGAGTTTTTGAATTTCTTCCAAAATTTCAAACTTTTATACCAAAAACAGTTTTTTTGTCACAAAATTTTTATTTTTGCACCAAAAAACTAATATTTTATCCAAAAGCTCAATCCATTTCGTTTCAATCAAGCACTGTTTCTGACTGTAAATCTGTAATAACCCACATTTCGAAGTTTCATTTTAAAAATTTAATATAGTATACATATAAATGTGTAAATTAAAAAAAAATTGGTATTTAGTCAGAGAAGGGATTGAACCCACGACCCGTTGCATGCAAGGCGGACATGCTAACCACTGCTCCACGTGACCAACAAATGTATGTTACTGTTAAATAGTGTTATGTTTGCATGAGTTCGTGGGCGCTGCAAACTATGCTATGTAAATGTAACTTAAACCTCTATCCATGTGTACGTCTTATTTTACACTCATTAATTTTTATCAGTAATGACTTCATATTTCACGATATGTTTGTTTCAGAGGAGAAACTTAATGCATTGACATTTAATGTAGAAATATTAATATTTGCAGGGAGTCTATTTCTTATTTCAGTTATGAATGCTTTTGTGAATTTAATATTAAAGTTTTTAATGCCATCTTTTTCGAGTTCTGAAATTCTGCACTCGTCGCTAAACTTTACAATAAAAAATACCATAAATAATAATACCTTCATAAAAATCAAATTCTACGGCAATACAGTTGAGTTTATTAAGCTTTTGACGGTCTAATCATTGTATGAAAAGATATCGTCAATTAACCTCAATATTGTTCAAACTGGAAAAAGCACCAAAATCACTAAAAGAAAACGCCAGAAATCACCAAGTTGATGCTTCTTTTTTGAAAGGCACCAAAATGCCAATTTGGTGTTTTTTGGAAATCAAAAAGCACTAAATTTGGTGCTAAAAGCACCAAATTGGCATCACTAAGCTCAAGGACAAGGGACCTCCTTTTTATAGCCGAGTCCGAACGGCGTTCCACACGCACAGACAAAACATGTTTGGATATAGTTGCCGCATCCATTTAATGCTTATGTAGAGCACGTAATTGTTGCGAAAACCATGGATTTTGTTTTTGTGAAAAGAATTTTTTCGCCGAGAACAATTTTTGCTGGCAATAATCATTTGAATGGTTCTCAAATGCCGCAAACATATCATTTAAATGCGTGACCATTTAATTTGTTGACTTTTTTGCAGGAAAAAGAGTTTTTTTTTGTTTACTAATTACGTAAAGATATGTTTAGAACCATTACATGGCCATAAAAACCATGTACATTTTTTCGTAACCATTTTTTTGTAACTTTTTTGCAGCGAAAAGAGTTTTATAAAAACATGAGCAAGTACACACGATTTTCATTTTGCGCGTCAGTCGTGTGTTGATTGTTGTTCAGAATGGACGGAGAATACGGATTTATTGTGTTTCGTGTTAATTTATTCAGAAGTGACACGTGGTTTTATGTGAACACAAAAAAGGGAAGTGTAATTGAAAAAATTTACCTATTTTTATACCCTCCATCATAGGATGGGGGTATATTAACTTTGTCATTCCGTGTGTAACATATCGAAATATTGCTCTAAGACCCCATAAAGTATATATATTCTGGGTCGTGGTGACATTCTGAGTCGATCTAAGCATGTCCGTCCGTCTGTTGAAATCACGCTAACTTCCGAACAAAACAAGCTATCGACTTGAAACTTGGCACAAGTATATACGGCCGTAAGTTCGGCCAGGCCGAAGCTTATGTACCCTCCATCATGGATTGGGTAGAAACTTCTTCTAAACACTGCCATCCACAATCGAATTACTTAAGTTGCGGTAACGCTTGCCGATGGCAAGGTATCTTAAAACCTCCTTACACCATCTTCTAAATTGTATGTAAGTCCATACGTGGTATATATTAAATCAAAAAAGATCGATCCAATACTTATATAATTCAGTTTGACAAAGTAGACATACAATTTTGACAAAATTTTCTACAGAAATAAAATTTTAACAAAATTTTCTATAGAAATAAACTTTTGACAAAATTTTCTATAGAAATAAAATCTTGGTAGATTATTTTTGGCTCTAGTGGCAACCATGATTATGAACCGATATGGACCAATTTTTGTGTGATTGGACCAATTTTGGTATGGTTGTTAGCGACCATATACTAACACCACGTTCCTAATTTGAACCGGATCGGATGAATTTTGCTCCTCCAAGAGGCTCCGGAGGTCAAATCTGGAGAACGTTTTATATGGGGGCTATATATAATTATGGACCGATATGGACCAATTCTGGCACGGTTGTTAAAGATCATATACTAACACCATGTTCCAAATTACAACCGGCTTGGATGAAATTTGCTTCTCTTGGAGACTTCGCAAGTCAAATCTGGGGATCGGTTTATATGGGGGCTATATATAATTATGAACCGATGTGGACCAATTTTTGCATGGTTGTTAGAGACCATATACCAACATCATGTACCAAATTTCAGCCGGATCGGATGAAATTTGCTTCTCTTTGAGGCTCCGCAAGCCAAATCTGGGGATCGTTTTATATGGGGGTTATATATAATTATGGACCGATGTGGACCAATTTTTGCATGATTGTTAGAGACCATATACCAACACCATGTACCAAATTTCAGCCGGATCGGATGAAATATGCTTCTCTTAGTGGCTCCGGAAGCCAAATCTGGGGATCGGTTTATATGGGGGCTGTATATAATTATGGACCGATGTGGACCAATTTTTGCATGGTTGTTAGGGACCATATACCAACACCATGTACCAAATTTCAGCCTGATCGGATGAAATTTGCTTCTCTTTTAGGCTCCGCAAGCCAAATCTGGGGATCGGTTTATATGGGGGCTATATATAATTATGAACCGATGTGGACCAATTTTTGCACGGTTGTTAGAGACCATATACCAACACCATGTACCAAATTTCAGCCGGATCGGATGAAATATGCTTCTCTTAGAGGCTCCGGAAGCCAAATCTGGGGATCGGTTTATATGGCGGCTATATATAATTATGGACCGATGTGGACCAATTTTTGCATGGTTGTTAGAGACCATATACCAACACCATGTAATAAATTTCAGCCGGATCGGATAAAATTTGCTTCTCTTTTAGGCTCCGCAAGCCAAATCTGGGGATCGGTTTATATGGGGGCTATATATAATTATCGACCGACGTGGACCAATTTTTGCATGGTTGTTAGAGACCATATACCAACACCATGTGCCAAATTTCAGCCGGATCGGATGAAATTTGCTTCTGTTTTAGGCTCCGCAAGCCAAACCTGGGGATCGGTTTATATGGGGGCTATATATAATTATGGGCCGATGTGGACCAATTTTTGCATGGTTGTTAGAGACCATATACCAACACGATGTACCAAATTTCAGCCGGATCGGATGAAATATGCTTCTGTTAGAGGCTCCACAAGCCAAATCTGAGGGTCCCTTTATATGGGGGCTATACGTAAAAGTGGACCGATATGGCCCATTTTCAATACCGTCCGACCTACATCGATAACAACTACTTGTGCCAAGTTTCAAGTCGATAGCTTGTTTCGTTCGGAAGTTAGCGTGATTTCAACAGACGGACGGACGGACGGACGGACATGCTTAGATCGACTCAGAATGTCACCACGACCCAGAATATATATACTTTATGGGTTCTTAGAGCAATATTTCGATGTGTTACAAACGGAATGACAAAGTTAATATACCCCCATCCTATGGTGGAGGGTATAAAAAAATTCTATAGAAATAAAATTTTCTATAGAAATAAAAATTTTGACAAAATTTTCTATAGAAAGAAAATTTTTACAAAAATTTCTACAGAAATAAAATTTTAACAAAATTTTCTATAGAAATAAACTTTTGACAAATTTTTCTAAAGAAATAAAATCTTGGTAGATTATTTTTGGCTCGAGTGACAACCATGATTATGAACCGAATAAAATTTGAACAAAATTTTCTATAGAAATAAAATTTTGACAAAATTTTCTATAGAAATAAAATTTTGACAATGATGAAAATTTTATTATGAACCGAATACAATTTTAACAAAATTTTCTCTAGAAATAAAATGTTGGTAGATTATTTTTGGCTCTAATGGCAACCATGATTATGAACAATTTTGGTATGGTTGTTAGCGACCATATACTAACACCACGTTCCTAATTTGAACCGGATCGGATGAATTTTGCTCCTCCAAGAGGCTCCGGAGGTCAAATCTGGAGAACGTTTTATATGGGGGCTATATACACGGATAAAAAAGACTGTTTTTCATATGTTTGGCTATAAACATTATATGTTTGGAACACAAATTTTTAAACACAAAATTTTTGAGTGCAAGCATATAATGTTCATAAACTAGCATAACATGTTTGGGACATATATGTTAATATGTTAGAACATATTATGTTTGGGACATAAAATGTTTGTAAATATAATATGCTTGGATGCAAACATATATTAATTTAGAAATAGCCTATAAACATATATGTGTTTAGTAGCTTGGAGCGCTATTTAACAGGGAGCGATATTGAATTAAGTTGGTGGTTGTTGCTTGTTATTACAAAATTAACATTTTATTTTTCCTTGGGCAATTGATCAGCTACTTCTTTGATCCTTACAAACTGTGTGGTCCGCTGTTCGAATCCCCGTCCGGCAAAAGGTAAAATTAAAATAAAAAAAATCATACAATTGAATAATTTCTTCTACAATGTTTGTATTACAGAAAATGGTGCTAAGAACTAAAAAATCTCGTGGAAGTGAGAAAGATGTCGGGGAATATACAATTGGGCAGAAACAAAATTTTGAGCATTCATGTCGAAAACCTATGTTGTTAGCACCTATATTACCTGTTTATTTTCATAATTCATTATGATTGTAAATATATAAATAAATAAATAAAATTTTGAGCACAATATTGTTTGGGAGAATTTTTTTTAAGCATATAATATTTTTGGGTGCAAAATGCTTCCAAACATATTATATGTTCACATAATAACATATTGCTTTTTGGAAGACAACATTATTGAATTTGGATGCAAAAATACAAAATGTTTGGAACTTAGACTACCCAAACATATATTGTTTAGACCAATATGCTTTCAAACATATTATATAATGGAAGAGATCAAACATATAAATGTTTGGGCAATACCCAAAAATATATATGCTTGAAGCAAAATATATTTGGGAGTATATGTTACAGAAGCGATTTTTTGTGAGCGTGTATAATTATGGACCGATATGGACCAATTCTGCCACGGTTGTTAAAGATCATATACTAACACCATGTTCCAAATTACAACCGGATCGGATGAAATTTGCTTCCCTGTGAGGCTCCGCAACCCAAATCTGGGGATCGGTTTATGTGGGCGCTATATATAATTTTGGACCGATGTGGACCAATTTTTGCACGGTTGTTAGAGACCATATACCAATACCATGTACCAAATTTCAGCCGGATCGGATGCAATTTGCTTCTCTTTGAGGCTTCGCAAGCCAAATCTGGAGATCGGTTTATATGGGGTCTATATATATAATTATGGACCGATGTGGACCAATTTTTGCATGGTTGTTAGAGACCATATACCAACATCATGTACCAAATTTCAGCCGGATCGGATGAAATTTGCTTCTCTTTGAGGCTCCGCAAGCCAAATCTGGGGATCGGTTTATATGGGGGCTATATATATTTAAGGACCGATATGGACCAATTTTTGCATGGTTGTTAGAGACCATATACCAACATCATGTACCAAATTTCAGCCGGATCGGATGAAATTTTCTTCTCTTTGAGGCTCCGCAAGCCAAATCTGGGCATCGGTTTATATGGGGGCTATATATAATTATGGACCGATGTGGACCAATTTTTGCATGGTTGTTAGAGACCATATACCAACACCATAGACCAAATTTCAGCCGGATCGGATGAAATATGCTTCTGTTAGAGGCTCCACAAGCCAAATCTGAGGGTCCCTTTGTATGGGGGCTATACGTATAAGTGGACCGATATGGCCCATTTTCAATACCATCCGACCTACATCGATAACAACTACTTGTGCCAAGTTTCAAGTCGATAGCTTGTTTTGTTCGGAAGTTAGCGTGATTTCAACAGACGGACGGACGGACGGACATGCTTAGATCGACTCAGAATGTCACCACGACCCAGAATATATATACTTTATGGGGTCTTAGAGCAATATTTCGATATGTTACAAACGGAATGACAAAGTTAATATACCCCCATCCTATGATGGAGGGTATAACAAGTAGTTGTTATCGATGTAGGTCGGATGGTATTGAAAATGGGCCATATCGGTCCACTTTTACGTATAGCCCCCATACAATGGGACCCTCAGATTTGGCTTGTGGAGCCTCTAACAGAAGCATATTTCATCCGATCCGGCTGAAATTTGGTATATGGTGTTGGTATATGGTCTCTAACAACCATGCAAAAATTGGTCCACATCGGTCCATAATTATATATAGCCCCCATATAAACCGATCCCCAGATTTGGCTTGTGGAGCCTCTAAGAGAAGCATATTTCATCCGATCCGGCTGAAATTTGGTACATGGTGTTGGTATATGGTCTCTAACAATCATGCAAAAATTGGTCCACATCGGTCCATAATTATATATAGACCCCATATAAACCGATCTCCAGATTTGGCTTGCGAAGCCTCAAAGAGAAGCAAATTGAATCCGATCCGGCTGAAATTTGGTACATGGTATTGGTATATGGTCTCTAACAACCGTGCAAAAATTGGACCACATCGGTCCATAATTATATATAGCGCCCATATAAACCGATCCCCAGATTTGGGTTGCGGAGCCTCAAAGAGAAGCAAATTTCATCCGATCCGATTGTAACTTGGAACATGGTGTTAGTATATGATCTTTAACAACCGTGGCAGAATTGGTCCATATCGGTCCATAATTATATATAGCCCCCATATAAAACGTTCTCCAGATTTGACCTCCGGAGAATCTTGGAGGAGCAAAATTCATCCGATCCGGTTCAAATTAGGAACGTGGTGTTAGTATATGGTCGCTAACAATCATACCAAAATTGTTCATAATCATGGTTGCCATTAGAGCCAAAAATAATCTACCAACATTTTATTTCTAGAGAAAATTTTCTTAAAATTGTATTCGGTTCATAATAAAATTTTCATCATTGTCAAAATTTTATTTCTATAGAAAATTTTGTCAAAATTTTATTTCTATAGAAAATTTTGTTAAAATTTTATTCGGTTCATAATCATGGTTGCCACTCGAGCCAAAAATAATCTACCAAGATTTTATTTCTTTAGAAAAATTTGTCAAAAGTTTATTTCTATAGAAAATTTTGTTAAAATTTTATTTCTGCAGAAATTTTTGTCAAAATTTTCTTTCTATAGAAAATTTTGTTAAAATTTTTATTTCTATAGAAAATTTTATTTCTATAGAATTTTTTTATACCCTCCACCATAGGATGGGGGTATATTAACTTTGTCATTCCGTTTGTAACACATCGAAATATTGCTCTAAGAACCCATAAAGTATATATATTATGGGTCGTGGTGAAATTCTGAGTCGATCTGAACATGTCCGTCCTTCCGTCCGTCCGTCTGTTGAAATCACGCTAACGTCCGAACGAAACAAGCTATCGACTTGAAACTTGGCACAAGTAGTTGTTATTGATGTAGGTCGGATGGTATTGCAAATGGGCCATATTGGTCCACTTTTACGTATAGCCCCCATACAAACGGACCCCCAAATTTGGCTTGCGAGGCCTCTAAGAGAAGCAAATTTCATCCGATCCGGCTGAAATTTGGTACATGGTGTTAGTGGTCTCTAACAACCATGCAAAAATCAGTCCACATCGGTCCATAATTATATATAGCCCCCATATAAACCGATCCCCCGATTTGGCTTGCGAGGCCTCTAAGAGAATCAAATTTCATCCGATCCGGCTGAAATTTGGTGCATGGTGTTAGTATATTGTCTCTAACAACCATGCAAAAATTGGACCACATCGGTCCATAATTATATATAGCCCCCATATAAACCGATCCCCCGATTTGGCTTGCGAGACTTCTAAGAGAAGCAAATTTCATCCGATCCGGCTGAAATTTGGTACAGGTGTTAGTATATGGTCTCTAGTAACCATGCAAAAATTGGTCCACATCGGTCCATAAATATATATAGCCCCCATATAAACCGATCACCAGATTTGACCACCGGAGCCTCTTGGAAGACCAAAATTCATCTGATTCAGTTGAAATTTGGTACGTGGTGTTAACATATGGCCTCAAACTCCCATGCAAAAATTGGTTGAAATCGGCCCATAATTATATATAGGCCCCATATAAACCGATCCCCAGATTTGACCTCCAGAGCCCCTTGGAAAAGCAAAGTTCTTCCCATTCGGTTGAAATTTGGTACGTGATGTAAGTATATGGTATCCAACAACCATGCAGGAATTGGTTCCTATCAGCCCATAATTATATATAGCTCCCATATAAACCGATCCCCAGATTTGACCTCCGGTGCCTTTTGGAGAAGCAAAATTCATCCGATCTGCTTGAAATTTGGTACGTGGTGATCGTATATGATATTTAACAACCATGCCAAAAGTGGTCCATATCAGTCCATAATCATATATAGCCCCATATAAACCGATCCCGAGATTTGGTTTTGGAGCCTCTTGGAGGAGCAAATTTCATCCGAGTGAGTTGAAATTTGGTACATTGTGCTAGTATATGGTCGTTAACATCCATACCTAACTAGGTCCATATCGGTCTATAGTTATATATATCCCCAGATAAATCGATTCTCAATCACGCAAACATTGGTCCATATCAAGTTCATAATTGTATATAGCCCCCACATAAGCGACCCCCATATTTCAATTCTGGCTCTCTACGTATCATGCAAAAAGTCCATATCGATTCGTAATTATTTGTAGACTTAACTATACATAACTTTTTTGTCTAATATATACCACGTATGGACTAACTCACAATTTAGAAAACGATGTTAAGAAGTTTTAAAATACCACAACCCAAGTATTTCGATTGTGGATGACAGTCTTTCATAGAAGTTTCTACGCAATCCATGGTGGAGGGTACATAAGATTCGGCCTGGCCGAACTTACGGCCGTATATACTTGTTTTTTTTTTTTTTAATTTTATTTCTGTAGAAAATTTTGTAAAAATTTTATGTCTACTTTGTCAAACTGAATTATATACGTATTGGATCGATCTTTTTATACCCTCCATCATAGCATGGGGGTATATTAACTTTGTCATTCCGTTTGTAACACATCGAAATATTGCTCTAAGACCCCATAAAGTATATATATTCTGGGTCGTGGTGACATTCTGAGTCGATCTAAGCATGTCCGTCCGTCCGTACGTCTGTTGAAATCACGCTAACTTCCGAACGAAACAAGCTATCGACTTGAAACTTGGCACAAGTAGTTGTTATCGATGTAGGTCGGATGGTATTGAAAATGGGCCATATCGGTCCACTTTTACGTATAGCCCCCATATAAAGGGACCCTCAGATTTGGCTTGTGGAGCCTCTAACAGAAGCATATTTCATCCGATCCGGCTGAAATTTGGTACATCGTGTTGGTATATGGTCTCTAACAACCATGCAAAAATTGGTCCACATCGGTCCATAATTATATATAGCCCCCCATATAAACCGATCCCCAGGTTTGGCTTGCGGAGCCTAAAACAGAAGCAAATTTCATCCGATCCGGCTGAAATTTGGTACATGGTGTTGGCAAATGGTCTCTAACAACCATGCAAAAATTGGTCCACGTCGGTCGATAATTATATATAGCCCCCATATAAACCGATCCCCAGATTTGGCTTGCGGAGCCTAAAAGAGAAGCAAATTTCATCCGATCCGGCTGAAATTTGGTACATGGTGTTGGTGTATGGTCTCTAACAACCATGCAAAAATTGGTCCACATCGGTTCATAATTATATATAGCCGCCATATAAACCGATCCCCAGATTTGGCTTCCGGAGCCTCTAAGAGAAGCATATTTCATCCGATCCGGCTGAAATTTGGTACATGGTGTTGGTATATGGTCTCTAACAACCGTGCAAAAATTGGTCCACATCGGTTCATAATTATATATAGCCCCCATATAAACCGATTCCCAGATTTGGCTTGCGGAGCCTAAAAGAGAAGCAAATTTCATCCGATCAGGCTGAAATTTGGTACATGGTGTTGGTATATGGTCCCTAACAACCATGCAAAAATTGGTCCACATCGGTCCATAATTATATACAGCCCCCATATAAACCGATCCCCAGATTTGGCTTCCGGAGCCACTAAGAGAAGCATATTTCATCCGATCCGGCTGAAATTTGGTACATGGTGTTGGTATATGCTCTCTAACAAACATGCAAAAATTGGTCCACATCGGTCCATAATTATATATAACCCCCATATAAAACGATCCCCAGATTTGGCTTGCGGAGCCTCAAAGAGAAGCAAATTTCATCCGATCCGGCTGAAATTTGGTACATGATGTTGGTATATGGTCTCTAACAACCATGCAAAAATTGGTCCACATCGGTTCATAATTATATATAGCCCCCATATAAACCGATCCCCAGATTTGGCTTGCGAAGTCTCCAAGAGAAGCAAATTTCATCCAAGCCGGTTATAATTTGGAACATGGTGTTAGTATATGATCTTTAACAACCGTGCCAGAATTGGTCCATATCGGTCCATAATTATATATAGCCCCCATATAAAACGTTCTCCAGATTTGACCTCCGGAGCCTCTTGGAGGAGCAAAATTCATCCGATCCGGTTCAAATTAGGAACGTGGTGTTAGTATAGGGTCGCTAACAACCATACCAAAATTGGTCCAATCACACAAAAATTGGTCCATATTGGTTCATAATCATGGTTGCCACTAGAGCCAAAAATAATCTACCAAAAATTTATTTCTATAGAAAATTTTGTCAAAATTTATTTCTATAGAAAATTTTGTCAAAATTTTATTTGTAGAGAAATTTTAGTTAAAATTTTATTCGGTTCATAATAAAATTTTCATCATTTTCAAAATTTTATTTCTATAGAAAATTTTGTCAACATTTTATTTCTATAGAAAATTTTGTCAAAATTTTATTTCTATAGAAAATTTTGTTCAAATTTTATTCGGTTCATAATCATGGTTGCCACTCGAGCCACAAATAATCTACCAAGATTTTATTTCTATAGAAAATTTTGTCAAAAGTTTATTTCTATAGAAAATTTTGTTAAAATTTTATTTCTGTAGAAAATTTTGTCAAAATTGTATGTCTACTTTGTCAAACTGAATTATATAAGTATTGGATCGATCTTTTTTGATTTAATATATACCACGTATGGACTTACATATAATTTAGAAGATGGTGTTAGGAGGTTTTAAGATACCTTGCCATCGGCAAGCGTTACCGCAACTTAAGTAATTCGATTGTGGATGGCAGTGTTTAGAAGAAGTTTCTACGCAATCCATGATGGAGGGTACATAAGCTTCGGCCTGGCCGAACTTACGGCCGTATATACTTGTTTGTTCTGCATTTTCCTATATGGCATCATTTAGTTTTATTTGCAGTTACATGATGGAATGATTACTTATTGTTGAAATTGAACCAAAATTGAGTGTGTAAAAATATGTGATGTTTTCTTACACGACATTATAAATACCAATAAACAATGAATAAGTTTATAAATGAATAAAAACAAATAATGTTAATTTTGTGTTTTCTTTTCTCAAGTGGCGTCCTTTTTTAACGACGAAAAAAGTTTTTTCATAAAGAGCATAACATTTTAGGTTGTGACCATGTTCTTTTACGCATACCATAACATAACATTTTAGATCGTGACCATTGTCTTTTGATTCAAACAAAATTCTTTTTATCAATAAAGGGTGATTCGGTCAAAATTTAGTCAATATAAACTTGACGTATTTCTTTCAATTTTGCATTTAAAAAACCTGAACACCCCTCATTTTGAAGGTGTGTGTGTAGAATGTTGCTCCTATTTTGATTTTGGAATTCACTCTTCAGTTGTCAAAATGCCGTCCAAGCAAGAAGAGCAGCGTATCAAAATTTTGTTCGCGCATCGCGAAAATCCGAGCTACTCGCACGCAAAGCTGGCAAAATCGCTAAAAGTTGCCAAATCAACCGTTACAAATGTAATTAAAGTGTTTGGGGAACGTTTGTCGACAGCCAGGAAGTCTGGATCGGGGGGAAATCGAAAACCGGAAGCCGCTGAGACGACAAAGTGAGTTACCGGTAGTTTCAAGCGAAACCCTAACCTCTCTCTCCGAGATGCCGCAAATAAGCTGGGTGTATCGTCTACAACCGTGCATCGAGCCAAAAAACGAGCCGGACTATCGACTTACAAGAAGGTAGTGACTCCAAATCGCGATGATAAACAAAATACGACGGCCAAAGCGCGATCCTGCGAGGCTGTACACGACGATGCTGACGAAGTTTGACTGCGTGGTAATGGATGACGAAACCTACGTCAAAGCCGACTACAAGCAGCTTCCGGGACAGGAGTTTTATACGGCAAAAGGAAGGGGAAAGGTAGCAGATATTTTCAAGCACATAAAACTGTCAAAGTTCGCAAAGAAATATCTGGTTTGGTAAGCCATCTGTACCTGTGGCTTGAAAAGCAGCATTTTCATAGCTTCCGGGACTGTTAACCAAGAAATGTACGTGGAAGAGTGTTTGAATAAACGTCTGCTGCCTTTCCTTAAGAAACACTGTTGTTCCGTACTGTTTTGGCCGGATTTGGCATCTTGCCATTACGGTAAAAATGCCATGGATTGGTACGCCGCCAACAACGTGCAGGTGGTTCCCAAGGACATGAACCCTCCCAACACACCAGAGCTGAGAAATAGTGGGCTATTGTCAAGCGGAATCTAAAGAAGACCAAAAAAACTGCTAAGGACGAGCAGCAGTTCAAGGCAAACTGGCTTTCTGCGGCGAAGAAGGTGGACAAGGTGGCTGTACAAAATCTGATGGCAGGTGTCAAGCGTGAGGCCCGGCAATTCGGATTTGGAAAAGCGAAAGCCTAACTGAATATTTTTCCTGAATTTTATACTAATTGAACTCGAAAAAGAAATTTAATTTGATTTTTTAAATAAACGATTTCACCGATTTACACGCGTTTTCCCTTGACCAAATTTTGACCGTATCACCCTATATAATAACATTTTAAATGAGGACAATTTTATTTTTCTTAGAACCATGTTCACTGAGCCAACATGGTTGCAGTTGAAAATGTTAAATGGTCGCTGCAAAAATAGCTCCTATCATATTATTTTGCTCTTCGAATATGATCGTGAAATCACGTGTCCACAGATATTTTTTGACTAATTCAAGAAATTTTTTAGACAAAATAATTTTTTTGCACATTTTAAAGATAATTTCGTTGTTTGAAGAAAAAATTGGAGTTCAAAATTGCATGAATGTTCTTTTGGAGCATTTGGGGTAAAATGTACAAATTTTAAGAAATTCTTAAGTATTTTGTTTGAAATACGGACTTTTGTGAATACCTTTTCCCCTTTTTTAGACCATTTAATCAACCTACGCAAAAAATTATTAATGTAATTCCCTTACTTTAACAAAACACAATAAGTTCATGAGCTAAAATAGACTTAAAGTACCTTTGACCTCGAGAGTTCACTTTTTTAGTGCACCTTTGATTTTTTGAATGGAAAATATATAGTAAAATTAAAAACTTCAACCAATAAAAATTGGTTGTAAAAACCATCGATACACCGTATAACGATGTTATCATTTTGGGGTTGTCAAAGCGTTCGTTAAACAATCGAAAAAGTGTATAAAATATTGTTTTCATGAGACTTTGAAAACGTTGTTAAATACGATCGATACACCGTAGAATGATGTTATCGTTTTGGGGTTGTAACAACCGTTTACAATGCTTTTACAACGCTTTTCCGATGGTTTTTTCTGACTGGGCTCATACAGTAGTCATTATACTTCGCACCAATAGTTTTTCAAATTCGCCTATCCGGCGGCGACACGTTATAGCAGATATCAGAAGTGATATCTGACGTCTTGAGAACACTAGCATATCTAGTGTGCGCTTCAAGTTTAAATGGGGCCATATTTGCTTGGTGTCGTTACAACCCTTGTCATTCTCCCATAGGACATTTGCCACCATGACAGCCTTCTCACGCAGTAGGAGCTTGCAGGTAGACAAAGGCGTACCAACAGGTTCTAGTTCCCCTGGAATATGTAAAGTAGTTCCTAGCCTTACTAAATCATCTGCTTCGCTGTTCCCCGGTATGTTCCTATGGCCAGGCATCCATATTAGGTGAATATTGTACTGCTCAGCCATCTCGTTGAGAGATTTGCGCTAGTCGATGGCCGTTTTCGAGTTAAGGAAAGGAGTCCAAGGATTTTACTGCAGGTTGACTGTCTGAATATATATTAATGCCAACATTTTTTGGAACATTACTTCTCAGCCAATTCGCCACCATCACACTGATGAAATCTATATATCTTTTATTCCACGGGGTCTGTGTACACCACGCCTCACTGTTGGGAATTAAAGTTTCAAACTTTTTGTCGAAAAGTGGTTTCGCCAGAGTGTAATCCACTACGTTATGCGCTTTACAGACTATCAGTTATTCCGGACGACAGTTCTCGTGTCGAACATATCCCATATATTGTGCACATTATAAGTTAAGTCCGAAGGCATAATCGATACTGCTGCATGGTTCGATAACACATTTACCGATTATTTAGTCATCGCCGACAAGTCGTATCGATCCGACACACTGTAAGATTCTTTACATACACCGACATTCCGTCCGGAATAACTGATAGTCTGTAAAGCGTATTAGGCACATCTGGCATTATTTTGAGGACCGAACTTTGACCGTACACTTTTTCCGACCACAGTGATAGCTCGCGCAACCGCACAGCCGTTGTTGCAGCTGACTGTTTGGCCAAAATGTCTACAGGAAATAGATGCAGCATGACATTAAGGGAATCTGTTCCTGTCTTACTGAATGCGCCTGAGATACACAAGCACGCCATACGCTGAACTTTATCTAAACCTGCCGGTTGCTGAAGTGCCGGCCACCAGACTACAACACCATATAGCACTATAAGTCTAACCACTGCCGTGTATAGCCAATACACAATTTTTGGTTTTAGTCCCCACTTTTTTCCTATTGCCTTTATGCACGAGTACAAAGCTATCGTGGCTTTTCTCGCTTTTTCTTCAATATTAAGCTTAAAGTTCAGCTTCCTGTCCAGAATAACGCCAAGGTATTTTGCACACTCACCAAAGGGAATTTCAATACCCCCTAAGGATATGGGCTTAACCGTGGGAGTTTTGCGATCTTTGCAGTACATGACTAATTCTGTCTTTGCAGGATTTACTCCAAGACCATTCTCTTTCAGCGATTTCTCAGTCACCCGGAGGGCTCTCTGTATAACATCTCTGATTGTGGATGGGACTGCTGGAGCCACATCGTCTGCGTATGCCACCACTTTTATCCAGAAGGTTGTTTATAGCAACATTCCAAAGAAGAGGTGATAGAACTCCTGCTTGGGGAGTGCCTCTGTTCACATACCTGTGTATGTTTGCTTGTCCTAGTGTGGCCAAAATACGTCTCCTCATTAGCAGTTCGTCTAACAGCCTAAGTATACCAGGATCAACATTCAGAGTTGCCAGACCATTTAATATCGAGCTCGGATTGACATTATTGAATGCCCCCTCGATGTCTAGAAACGCCACGATTGTGTATTCATTGACAGATAGTGAGCTTTCAATAAAGCTGACTAGTTCATGCAAGCCGGCCTCAGTAGACCTGCCCTTCGAGTACGCATGCTGTCGTTTCGAGAGCAAACTTGAATCGGCGCTAGTTCTAAGATAAATGTCTATCATCCTCTCCACAGTTTTAAGTAGGAATGAGGAAATCCTTCGCCCTCGAGTGAGATGCTTTTCCCGCTTTCGGTATGAAAACGACTTTTGTTTCCCTCCACTTTTCTGGAATATATGCTAAGTTTATACATCCTTTATATATCACCGTCAACCAGGGGATAATTCTTTCAGTTACTGCTTGTAACTCCGCCGGAGTAATTCCATCAGGTCCGGGGGATTTGAATGGTCCAAAGCTATTTATCTTATTCTAGATTCCGATACAATTTCCTCGATAGGAAATGACCGCTGAGCCACGGTAGCACCGCCAGAACATGGTTCAACCGTTTGATTTCCAGGAAAATATGTGTCCAATAGTCCCTCCAGCGTCTCCCCACTGGACGTTGTCCAATTGCCGTCCGATGGTTTAAGGAAACATGGAGCGGAGTTAGTGGATGCTAGAACCTTCCGTAGTCTGGAAGCCTCGGACATATTCTCAATACAGCAGCAGTAATCATTCCAAGAGTTATGCTGAGCCTTTCTCAGTTCTCGCATGTATCCTCTCAGATTCTTCTTGTAAGTGTCCCAATCCTCAGGAGCTCTGGTGGACTTTGCTTTGTTAAAGAGCTTCCTGCAGGATTTCCTCATATTACTTAACTCCGTAGACCACCATGGTGGTTGATTTTTCCCCCTTGGCTTCCCTCAACAACTCAGCTTTCAGTGAGTTGTTGAAGGCCTTAGTAATCCGCTCCACTGCCTGTTCGATATCTTGCACAGTGCTCATATTTGTCTCTGGTATTTCCGGTATCATCATATTGAACGATTCCCTATTCCTATTCCAATCAGCTTTCCTAGCATTTGGCGGAAATATGGTCTTTGAAGTACGAACAGCAAACCTGAAACTGATGTAGCGATGATCTGAGAAGCTATTTTCCGTCAAAACTTGCCACTCAGATATTTTATCATTCAGTTCCAAAGAGGCCAATGTGACGTCCAAAACCTCTTGCCTGTTTTTGGTGACGAAGGTTGGTGCATCGCCTTTATAGCAAACTAAACTCTATTAGCGACTCTCTCCTTGTATTAGTATCACTACTTCCCCATACACTATGATGTGCATTTGCATCGCATCCCATAATTAGTTTTGTCTTTGTTTTCAGTGACTCCTGAACTAAAGACTTAACGGCACAGGGAGGCTCTCCCTATCATGTCCCATGTAGACCGAAGATACCAAGTATTTGCATTTGGATATCTCTAGACTGGCTACGACAGTGTCTGCATTGCTCAATGAAGGAAGCAGAAACAAGTTTAGTTCGTTTTTTAGCAATTATACATGCTCGATTTATATCTTTACCAGTATTATGCAAAAGTTTGAAACCCGGAGTGCTTAATTCACAGATCTTATTCTTATATATGTATGAATATTGAATAAGAACTATATCTATGTCTCCTTTCATCAGGAGAACTTTTAAGGCAGTACAAGCGGCCTTACAATGGTGAAGATTTATCTGGAGGAACCGTAGAACCATCCAAATTTTCAACCACCGTCACATCAGCCTCTTCAATTGAGTCATCAAGGGCTTCCTCTTCACAGATCTCGGTGCCTCTCGCAACAACCCGCGGTTCAGCTTTGGTGAGGTTTGAGCCTGTGGGGACTTCCCGCATACGGTGTTCGCCAATGTCTGCAGTTTTTATGTCTCCTTCGGCATCGCAAGTTTTTTCTTCTACTGACTCTACGGGAGGCTTGTTCGTTTCGGAATCCTTTGGTTGATCGCGTTTGTATACCTTCATATGGATATCATGAAAGCTATAACGTTCACGTCCGTGGGTCTGGGCTAGATGTGGCAGCGACTCAAAGTTCGATGTAAACACCGCATGTCGTCTTGGTCCATTCACCTCATCCAAACGACCAACCTTCCAATCGGCGCACATTGGGGTTTTTGATACCAAAAATGGGAATTAATTGAAAAATGAAATTTAGGAGAACCGAAAAAATTTTTATAGACGGTAAAAGTACACAAAATTCCACATCACTAGCGCAAAAATTGTGTCTTTGACAAGTACCGTTGTGTCACTATATATGTTTGAAGTTGGAGTTATGTTACGTTTTCCTTGCGTGCGATATAAATGTAAATTATTGGTGTCTTAAAAATTAGTTTTGAGTGTTTTCTAAAGCGATAATTAAAAAAATAATAATGGAACCTTCATCCTCAGGTTAATAAGATTATTTTTGTGTTTTTTATTTTTATATTTGACTTGTGTTATTATATGAAATTTAGTTTCGCTCGTAAGTCTTTAAATTAGAGGATTTCGAGAAATATGTCGACAAATAGTTGTGAATAAAGCCAAATTAAGGAAAAAAATTTTTTTTTTCTAAAACAATAAACTCTTTTGAAAGCATAGATGAAAAATTTGTCTGCACTTTTTTGCACATTTCTATGGAAAAGTCAAATGAAGAGATATTTAAAAGACTGTTAATTAACATACTTCGGATCCAGTTATATCAGAAATGAGAAATTAAAAGAGAAGAAACCCCACAATTTGCCTATGGAAGCAATTCAAATGTTGATATTTGAGTCAAATCTTGATGGTGATCAAAATGCCAGTGTTGATGATAATGATACATATAGTAATTTTACTGACGATGATGATAATAATTGTTAAGAATCAGATCAAAAAGCAGATATACATTCTCTTTTTTGTTGCAAATTAACTAATGGAAAACAAATAAAATGTGGACTAAAAAATATTTAAAATTTGATTGGTTTTATGCCTTTTAGTGAATTTGGCCGAAAAAAGTTAAAACTATAAACAGGGAAAGCTACTTCGAATTAATTCCCACTTTTGACATCAAAAACCCCACTGTGCGGCGGTTAGAAGATCTGGGTTACATTCCTTTAGTCTGTTTAGTATTAACTCAGGATCAGGAGGGGTTGCCGGTATGTCTTTTCTATCGACTAACTCCAAAGCGGCTCCTTACCAAACTTCACCAATTAACATCAAAACAGCTTTAAAGCAATGCATAAACCTCTGGTCCTGAATGCTATTAATTTATATCGTCCTTTATACCATCCAGCAATTTGCCGTCGAGGACTTGGTCCGGGAAACCTTTTGCACCTCTGAGTAGACACCAGACATCGCGTTCTCAATTTCCACCCTTTTTTGCTTTGGAACCATACCGTTCAATGCTCCTTTATTAATGATAGCCATCACAAGGTTGTCTTTTGCAACTGAGGCAAACGGTCTTTGATCCTGTTTAGAGGATGCCAGTTCATCCGGTGATCGCTCCCTTTTGCCAGCTTCAAAAATTCCTTGAGTCCATTTTAAGGAATCGCTTTGCTTAGCCGACAACGTGCTTGGGTCGACAGATCCTAATTTCTTTAGGATAAACAAAGCATTTCCGCGTTCTTTGAATCTCTTTCGTGAGGGATTACCTCCTTTTGATGTCGTTCGACTTTCCAAAGTGTCGCCAACGGTCGACCCGTCTACAGGTCGACTATACATTTGTTAAAATCTTTAATTATTAAAAAAAAAAAGAATTTTGTAAAGTAAAATCAATATTTAATCTATGTGCACTCGTTGAAAATTTTCAGATGGTTCCTCCCAGTGATGTATTGGTGCTTTTGGCGGGATTCTTTGAACGTCAGCGCAGTTCTTACACGATTTCACCATTTGCTCAATATGATCATCAATTCCCTTCCAAAAACAATATTTCCGCTAACTGCTTCATTTTTACGATTCCAACGTGAGTCCGGTGCGAATCCTTCAAAACTTCGATTTGCAATTTCAATGGGATAACAGCGCGGTTTCCTCTGAAGATTATGCCCGCATGGATTGAATAACTTGGATCACAATTGCTTCCATTCATCAAGTCTGCCTTCAACGCCAAAAGATCTGGATCATTTTCTGTTTCTTTCGCTATAGACATAGCAGTAACTGCAAACGTTGATATTTCATTTATTACCTGGTCTTGAATTGCGTTTACCTCCTCATCCAAAAAATGGTTGAACTTTGTATCTCCCGTCCATGGGGCCCTCGACAAACAATCCACGTTAACAATTTTATCCGACTTTTTGTGCTGAATTTGGTAATTGAAGTTTTGCAGAAACGATGCGTATCTCAGAAGTCTCGCTGATGTCATCGCCGGGGTTTTGGAATTCTGATGGAAGATCCTAGATAAAGGTCGGTTGTCTGTTATCAGTATGAACTCTCTACCGTGAAGGTATGTAAAAAATTTGTCGGCTGCAAATACAATAGCTAATGCCTCTCAATCCAGATGGCTCTAATTTTGCTCAGATTTGGTTAACGCTCTTGAAATAAAAACCACTGGGCGTTCTTGGCCATCCATGATGTGTGACAACACTGCCGCTATGCCAACTGGGCTAGCATCACACGCTAAGGTTAACGGTAACGATTCGTTGTAAGGGGCTAAAACTCTATCAACCACTATTTCTTGCTTTAACATTTCAAACGAGCGATCACATTCCGCCCACCATTTAAATGTTTTGCCCTTCTGTAACAGTTGTCGCAACGGATACGTAATTGTTGATACTTGAGGAATGAACCTGGAGTAATAAGTAATCATGCCTAAAAATCTGCGGATATCATTAACATTTGCAGGTTTTGGCTTGTTAATTATGGCTTCGACTCTGCTCCTGCACTTTAAAATTTTGTTGTGACTGACCACGTAGCCTATATATTTAATTTCCGTCTTGAAATATTCACATTTATCTTTACTAATGTGTAATTGATACTTTTTTAATCGATCCAAACATTTTATAAGACGACATTCACATTCTTTGAACGTGGACCCATGAATTATTATATCGTCGAAGTATGATACTGTACCATCTAGCCCTTGAAGAATTTGGTCAATAATTCCATTGAACTCACTAGGTGCAGTCTTGATTCCAAACGATAATCGATTCATCCTATGAACCCCTCTATGGGTGGAAATTGTGTGAATGCCCTTGCTTGCGTCGTCTACCCGTACATGGAGATATGCTTTATACAAATCCAGCTTACAAAAATATATTGAATTTTTTAGACTATTGAAAATTTCGTCAATACGTTTTATAGGGTAGTGAGCAGCTTCAAGTTGTGGATTTACCCCCACTTTATAGTCAACACATAAGCGTACTCCACCATCCGGTTTAGGTATAACGACCAAAAGTGAGCCCCAATTACTCGTATTAACTTTTGTTATTATACCTTCTTCTTCTAAATTTTCCAGCTCCTTTTCCACTTCTTCACGAAGAGCATACGGAACTTGCCTCTCTCTAACAAAAACTGGTTTTGCATCTTTTTGAAGCTTCAGACTACATATTACATCGGGAATGCACCCCACTTTCCTCGAAAAAATTTCGGAGTAATTCTCTACGATGTTTTCTACGGACTTTACAATAAATTTAGGTTCATTCTCATTTGCCTTACTACGTTCCTGGTCAATATCGAATAAGTTGATGTTTAAATGGCGGATCTATACTCTCCCTAGTAATGGAGAGTGTTTCGATGCCACTACATATAATTGTTCCTTAGAAATTTTATTTTTATACCCTCCATCATAGGATGGGGGTATATTAACTTTGTCATTCCGTTTGTAAAGTATATATATTCTGGGTCGTGGTGACATTCTGAGTCGATCTAAGCATGTCCGTCCGTCCGTCCGTCTGTTGAAATCACGCTAACTTCCGAACGAAACAAGCTATCGACTTGAAACTTGGCACAAGTAGTTGTTATCGATGTAGGTCGGATGGTATTGAAAATGGGCCATATCGGTCCACTTTTACGTATAGCCCCCATATAAAGGGACCCTCAGATTTGGCTTGTGGAGCCTCTAACAGAAGCATATTTCATCCGATCCGGCTGAAATTTGGTACATCGTGTTGGTATATGGTCTCTAACACCCGTGCAAAAATTGGTCCACATCGGTCCATAATTATATATAGCCCCCATATAAACCGATCCCCAGGTTTGGCTTGCGGAGCCTAAAAGAGAAGCAAATTTCATCCGATCCGGCTGAAATTTGGTACATGGTGTTGGTATATGGTCTCTAACAACCATGCAAAAATTGGTCCACATCGGTCCATAATTATATATAGCCCCCATATAAACCGATCCCCAGATTTGGCTTGCGGAGCCTAAAAGAGAAGCAAATTTCATCCGATCCGGCTGAAATTTGGTACATGGTGTTGGTATATGGTCTCTAACAACCATGCAAAAATTGGTCCACATCGGTCCATATTTATATATATCCGCCATGTAAACCGATCCCCAGATTTGGCTTCCGAAGCCTCTAAGAGAAGCATATTTCATCCGATCCGGCTGAAATTTGGTACATGGTGTTGGTATATGGTCTCTAACAACCGTGCAAAAATTGGTCCACATCGGTCCATAATTATATATAGTCCCCATATAAACCGATCCCCAGATTTGGCTTGCGGAGCCTAAAAGAGAAGCAAATTTCATCCGATCCGGCTGAAATTTGGTACATGGTGTTGGTATATGGTCTCTAACAACCATGCAAAAATTGGTCCACATCGGTCCATAATTATATACAGCCCCCATATAAACCGATCCCCAGATTTGGCTTCCGGAGCCTCTAAGAGAAGCATATTTCATCCGATCCGGCTGAAATTTGGTACATGGTGTTGGTATATGGTCTCTAACAATCATGCACAAATTGTTCCACATCGGTCCATAATTATATATAACCCCCATATAAAACGATCCCCAGATTTGGCTTGCCTCAAAGAGAAGCAAATTTCATCCGATCCGGCTGAAATTTGGTACATGATGTTGGTACATGGTCTCTAACAACCATGCAAAAATTGGTCCACATCGGTTCATAATTATATATAGCCCCCATATAAACCGATCCCCAGATTTGGCTTGCGAAGTCTCCAAGAGAAGCAAATTTCATCCAAGCCGGTTGTAATTTGGAACATGGTGTTAGTATATGATCTTTAACAACCGTGCCAGAATTGGTCCATATCGGTCCATAATTATATATAGCCCCCATATAAAACGTTCTCTAGATTTGACCTCCGGAGCCTCTTGGAGGAGCAAAATTCATCCGATCCGGTTCAAATTCATCCGATCCGGTATATGGTCGCTAACAACCATACCAAAATTGGTCCAATCACACAAAAATTGGTCCATATCGGTTCATAATCATGGTTGCCACTAGAGCCAAAAATAATCTACCAAAAATTTATTTCTATAGAAAATTTTGTCAAAATTTTATTTCTATAGAAAATTTTGTCAAAATTTTATTTCTAGAGAAAATTTTGTTAACATTTTATTCGGTTCATAATAAAATTTTCATCATTTTCAAAATTTTATTTCTATAGAAAATTTTGTCAAAATTTTATTTCTATAGAAAATTTTGTCAAAATTTTATTTCTATAGAAAATTTTGTCAAAATTTTATTTCTATAGAAAATTTTGTTCAAATTTTATTCGGTTCATAATCATGGTTGCCACTCGAGCCAAAAATAATCTACCTAGATTTTATTTCTATAGAAAATTTTGTCAAAAGTTTATTTCTATAGAAAATTTTGTTAAAATTTTATTTCTGTAGAAAATTTTGTCAAAATTGTATGTCTACTTTGTCAAACTGAATTATATAAGTATTGGATCGATCTTTTTTGATTTAATATATACCACGTATGGACTTACATACAATTTAGAAGATGGTGTAAGGAGGTTTTAAGATACCTTGCCATCGGCAAGCGTTACCGCAACTTAAGTAATTCGATTGTGGATGGCAGTGTTTAGAAGAAGTTTCTACCCAATCCATGATGGAGGGTACATAAGCTTCGGCCTGGCCGAACTTACGGCCGTATATACTTGTTATATTTGACATTAACATCTACCACTCCAAGGGGAACAAAAACATCACCCGTATAGGCGCGAAATGCTATTGTAGAATGCTAACAGGATTATCAATCTTCAATTCTTCAAAATCTCTTTGTGGAATTAGTGTAAATCCCGCACAGGACTCGACTTCGAATATCTGTTCTTTTCCCTCAATAAAGACAGTGGTATAAAATTTGCGACAATCTTCGCCTGCCACAACGCCTTTATTATTATAAATATCAACAATTTGGTTGATGCCCAAAAAATCGTCATTTAAGACGGCAGGTGAATCGATTCTGTACAACATATCGTCATCGATGGCATTTGTTGTCATTTTCTTTTTGATTCAGTCTTGAATGCAGACTTTTTGAACGTGTCCACTATTTTTACAAATTCGACACTTCAAATTGTTTCGGTTAACTTTACATTCATCCGCCAAGTGATTGTTTCGACCGCATATTAGGCACAAACCTTCTAACCCCAATTCTTTGTAATCGATTCTCTTTGATTTTGCTGCTCTGCTGCTGGTGTTGGGTCGCATTTGATCCCGGTTTGAATATGACTGCCGCAACTGCAGTATGTCTGATGATGACGTACTTGTCATCGCTTTGCTGTCGAGCTTCGCTGCCTTATTAACTGTTGCTTTTTGTACGATTTCTGCAAAGGTTGCTTCTGGAGTTTGTAACAATTGTTCTCTTATATATTCATCACGTATGCCTCTGATAAACTGAGAGCGAAGGAAAATGTCTGCCACAGATTTCTTATACTGGCAAATAAAACCACATTTGACCAACATTTTCTTTAATACAGCTACAAAATCGTTGATAGTTTGACCTTCATTTTGTACCTCGCACAAAAATTTATGTTGTTCCACAAGTGTATTTGTTTTTGGGCAGAAATGGCCATTTAGTATTTCAACAATTTCATCATATTTTAGCTCGGTTTTGCATCGTGGCGCAGCTAAGGTGGTAAGAAGCGTGTACGTTGTAGATCCAATATATTGCAATAGCAGTTCAGCGCACATATCCTTGATTTGAAAATGCAATTGAAGGCGTTCAATATACGTATTAAAACTTTCACATTTTGGATCAAACGAATCAAAATTATTGCTAATATTAACGCTGGTGGTAGCTGTCGATTGACTCTTCAATGCCGTGGTAATTTCTGACATTGCCTTGAGTAATGAAGGTAATTGATTTGCGTCCATTTTGCTTAACTTTGCTTTATATGTTCGCCGATGGTTATAATACTAGATTTTTTTTCTGTTTTATTCTCGTCGCCAAACTATTTGTAATGTCTCCACAAATAAAGATAATACACGCGCTTTATAATTTGTATTATACATTGTACTTTTATTTAAGAAGAACATCAAGTTAAAGCCATGTAGCAACTATGAATCTAAAACGGAGACTAAAACTTATGTGTATGTAGCAATATGCTGAACATAGAGCAATGTAGAATGAAGGAAGAACAACATATAATACTAGAGTTGCCATAATATATATGAAATACCACACTCCCATATATAGCTTTCGCCTGATTTACACTCCTATGGCCCCAAAAGCCAAACGTTTACTCCGAGTTACGTGAAATTTTGCACAGGGAGTAGAATTAACATTATAAATATGCGAACCGAATTTGGTTGAAAACGGTTCAGATTTAGATATAGCTCTCATATATAATTTTCGCCCGATTTACACTCCTATGGGCCCAGAGGCCAATCTTTTGTTCCGATTTACGTGAAATTTTGCACAGGGAGTAGAATTAACATTATAAATATGCACACCGAATTTGGTTGAAATCGGTTCAGGATATTTTGGTATCGGGAGGAAAGGCGTGACGTGTACTGTATGGCTAAAAGGTTTCCATATTCGAAACCAATCTAGAAATTTGTGTTTTGTCCCAGTTAATAGGAAATTACCAACTAGGATAGAAATATAGAGAAAACTGGCCCACTGTGCAATCCTGCCCACGATATTTTGGTATCAGAAGAAAGGGCGTGACGTGTACTTTCTGGCTATATGGTCGCTATATTCGAAACCAATCCAGAAAATTGTGTTTTATCCAATTTTATGCAAAAATGCAAACTGCGTCTGATATATAAAGAAAAATGTCCCACTGTGCAAAACTGTGTTTTATCCAATTTAATGGAAAAATACTAACTTGGATGGATTAATATAAGGAAAAATGCCCCACTGTGCAATCCTGCCCAAGATATTTTGGTATCGGGAGAAAGGGCGTGACGTGTAATTTATGGCTAAAATGTTTCTATATTCGTACCAATCCAGAAATTTGTGTTTTGTCCAAGTTAATAGGAAATTACGAACTAGAGGTGTGCGCGTGACTGAAATTTCACTCACACTCACGCACGTTCACGAACCAAAATATTTATTCACGCACGCTCACGCACGATACGTGTGGTAGCCAATCCCACTCACGCACATTCACGAAATGAAAACCAGTACTCACGCACGAACTACTTTTTAAGACTCACACTCACGCACGATTCACGACAATTCACGTGATTCACGACAAATTCATGGGACTCACGATATTTTCCAAACGGAAATCAGCAAAGGTAACAAAATTCAAAAATATATTATAGTTCGAGAGCTAAATTAATTTCAGTTTACATACGAGTATGAATTCAATATTGATTTTTTTCGTGAGCGTGATTTTGCAGAAATTTTATTCACGCACACTCACGAACCGATTTTATTTCTCACGCACGCTCACGCACGACATATTCATTTTAGTCCCATTCACGCACATTCACGAGAGTTCCTTCAAATTTTGTTCACGACTCACGTGATTCACGCGTGAATCACGCGTGTCACGAAAATTTCGTGTCACGCGCACACCTCTATTACGAACTAGGATAGAAATATAAAGAAAACTGGCCCACTGTGCAATCCTGCCCAGGATATTTTAGTATCAGGAGAAAGGGCGTGGCGTGTACTTTCTGGTTATATGGTCGCTATATTCGAAACCAATCCAGAAAATTGTGTTTTATCCAATTTAAAGGAAAAATACTAATATAGTCGTCCCCGCCCGACTTTAGACTTTCCTTACTTGTTTTATTTACGTTAGTTAAATGAACTATAAAAGGGGGAAATTATATACAAATGAAACATAAAAATTATACATAATGAAGCATAAATAGTTCGGAATTTTTAAAAATTTTAGATTTTACCAAAAATCTTGAACTTCTTATGGCGCTAAAGATCTACGAAATTTTTGTTTTTGTGATAAGGGGTTGATATGGGCGTTTCTAATAAAGTTCAATTAAAATTTTCTAACATTAAACAGGTGTGTTCATATTTCTTTGAGTGTGACATTATTTTGCAGCTTTTACACCCAAAGAAAAGTGGACTTCTAAAATCGAGTTTCAAATTCTTATTTTTAGCCTGAATTGGCACTTAAAATTTTAAGTACGCAAATACTAAGTTATACTCATAGTAAGCACAAAGTGTGCTTGTTTGTGTAATTCAAGTACTTAAAGTTTGAATTAAGTTTGTTTTGGGTTAAAACAAGAAAATTGTTACTTAATATGCCTCACTGACTTAGCTAATGAGAGCACAAAAAAGAGTTTTGTTCTCCTCGATGCTCTCACCGATTTTCAACCCCCAAAAATTTGTTTGCTTGTAATGGTAGTGGCTTCCATTTCATTTGCTATCTTAAGTCGACTATGGCTTAAAATAAGAAAAGTTTAACTTGATATTTTTATCGTTACACGTTCGGAGCATCGTGTGTGTTTGGTTGCATTTGATTTGCTATCCTAAGCCGAATCTGACTTAAACTAAGAACATTTTTACTTGATACTCATTTATCAGCACATTGGAATGCAAAATAAAGTTTTGCTCTCCTTGTTACTCTCACAGATGCTTTATCATGTATGAAACATTGTGGGTGTGGATTAGTGTAAGTTTTGATTTCAAATTTGTGTTTTTGGCGTCGCTTGCATTGTACTCGTATATGCCAAATTATTTTAGTATTATTGTGTGCTTAGACCCTAAGTGAGAGTGGAGTAGCTTTATACATTATGAATAAAAAAAGTTGAGACAGCATACAAATATTTAAAAGGTAAGTAAAAATTAAGTTTATTAGTTTAAAATGGCTACTTGCCAATAAATATGTATTTCGTCATATACCCAGGTGTATTATTTGTATAATACAGTTTCTTATTTTACATATTTTACTTTTCATTACAAATGTATGTATCGATATAAAAAAGATTATTAAAAAATATTTTAAAAATATACACTGAAAAAAGCATATTCGGTTCCAAAGATTTTGTCTTTACTTTAAAAAATTTGGTATTGATTCCGAGCCAAAGAAGCGGAGAATACAAGTAAGGATACTTTTAAGACACAATTCTCTTTTAAATTTAGGTTTTGTGTACTTTTGGACAAGGAAAATAACTTTATTTTAGAGAAATGCGTCTTCTATGCTAAGCAAAATTTGTATTCGTATTTTAAAGACATGAAATCTTTGACATCACGACAATATTTTTTTCAGTGTATGAACAAATTTTTACTTTATGGGAATTGAGCGCACATTGAGATTAAAACAAGTACAACGCACACTAAAATCAAGCGCGTTTATAATAACATCGAATACGGTTCGTGATTAAATCAAGTACAGATCGTTCCTGAATCAAGAATAGTAGGATTATATTCAAGAATAAAAAAGATTGATCCAAGCCTTCAATCCGCTTAAAACAAGTTCATTTTGGCTCAAGTTAAGCGCTATTGGGTTTAATGTAAGCTTAAATGCGGATTGAATCAAGTACAGATTAGGATTAAATAGAGTTTCACTAGGCTTCAATTAAGCACTTCCCGTACTTAAAACAAGCACAAACACGATCGAAAATTTCTAAAACTAAGAAATCTGTACTTAATATTTTCGGGATTAAATTAAGAATTTTCTTCTTGGATTTAGAAAATCCGTACTTACCGTACTTTTGACACCGCTACGGCTTGAATCAAGTAAACTCTATTCTACTATTAATTTTTTGGGTGTAGGATACACGAGTAGGCACGAATTACTATAATGGAACAACATGGAAAAATGCCGGCTATTGATAATTGTTAACGTTTGAAGGGCAAAAACATTGGATCTGATTTGAAGCACAGGAACATAACTATACATGCAATTTGAAAACTGAAAAATTCACAGATAGTAAAAAAGACCGCGACTTATCGCCGACCTACCCTGGGGAGATCTAGCCCATATCCTTGTAAAATTGTCAATTCTAGGCAGCAAAAATGTAAAAAATGACTCAAATTTACCTATACCTCTAATACGTTTCCATCATCCGATAAATCATAAATAAACTTTTACGGAATTGCATAAAAATGACTTTAGTTGTAAATATTTCTCATATTTCTTTTACCATGTTAACATTGTTTTTCGTTACGAGGCGTTAGCCGATTTAAATTCTATGTCTAGGGATTTTGTAGAAGTGTGTTATGGTTCAAAATGGTTCAGATTTAAATATGTTAATGGGAATATGAGCTTTTATATAGCTCTCAACAAATTTGAAGGATTTCAGGTGGTGTCAAAACTGTCGGTATACAAAGTGGTGAAGGATATACTGTAGTCGGCCCCGCCCGAATTTAGACTTTCTTTAGTTGTTTTGATTTTGTTTGGTCCACTTATTTGTAAGACTGACCCAGCAAAAAGCATCGACATAAAAGTAGTGAAAATGTTCTTTTTGGATCCAGAAGTGATGCAAAATTGACGCAGAAGCAATGAATTTATGTGCTTGTCATTTGCATCACTTCTTTAGGTGTGATCCAAATAAAGTGATGTAAATTGTAAAATTCTGTGATATTTTACCAAATAAATAACTTTAAACATTTTTATGCACTTTAATACAGTCTAACGATTATCGGGAATGTTTGACCCCATATTCTTTCAAAAATTTTAAATTTTTCTAAAAGGGAATTAGCAATTCCATCAATAAAAGTTAAAAAATTTTTATTAATTTGTACACCTTTTGTATTTGAAATAAAAAAGGAAAATTAATACTTAAAAATAAGAAACAAGCCAGTTATAAAACTTTTCTGGTACAATTTTTCACTGAAAATATAGCAAAACAAAATTCCAGATCCTGCTGCTTGTCTACAATCTGTCGTCAAAAAAACAAAATTTCAAAATCCCATTTTTACCACAGTTAATAACTTTTGGTCGATGAAATTTTACCCGCCGCCGCTGTGCAGAACAAAACAGATTGAAGGATACCTTATACCACATAATATTAATGCCCTTTCGAGATTCAAGTGACTGTCCGATTAGTTAAGTGGACCTCAAAAAAGTGGTCTCCGGGAAAAACGGAAAAGTCAAATGATTTCAGTCCCATAACGATATTCTTAATTATTTTGCGTAACAATATTAGTGTAATTAAAAAAGGAAATGAACAAAAAGCAACGTACAAAAATGAAAAATATCATAAAAAATACAAAGTAATTGCTTTAAAATGTTTTTTTACGGAATAACTTTTCCACAATGCTCTCGCCCAGAACTCTTCATAGTAATCTTTTGCCTTCAACTTGAGTCGAAATAAGTAAAACTCATAAAGTTACATTTTATTTGTAACCCTTGAATACACCCTCTCAACGAGCCGAACAAATAAAGTTGGCCAAACAACAGCAAAGACTCCTATACAGCATCCGAACGTTGAAATATTTTCTGTATCCGTCGTATTGTAATACAAATTTAATTGCTTTAAACTCAAAATTATTGATTAATTTTTAATTGTATGAAAATAGTTCTTATTAGCCAAAACCAACCCGCTTAAGACTGAAGGACTCTTTGTTATAAACTATTGGATTGACTTCGAAGTACATTCTGAAGCAACATTTTATAGTAAATAAGTCATAACATATTTCGAATAAGAAGATAATAATATAATACAATACAATTTGTGGCAAATTTGAAGGCGAAACATAAGCCGCAGCAAAACTGGGCAACCACTAGTGATTCTTTCAGTAATACCGGTAATCAAAAACTTGATACTTGCAGTATTACCTGCACCCTAAAAAAATCGCTTCTGTAACATATGCCCCAAACAAGCATATACATTTTCAGGATTGGTCAAAACAAAATATTGTTTGTATTGTTCAAACATATTATGTTTCAACCAGGGATCCGGAGCGGTCCATTTTTTCGCTCCGCTCCCGCTCCGGAGAAAAGAAAAACCGCTCCGCTCCGAGAAAAAGATCGCTCCGCTCCGCTCCTCTTCGAGAAAATTATAGTACAAACATTGTATTATACTTTTAGACAAGGAAAAAACTTTATTTCAGAGAAATACGTCTTCTATGTGAAATATTGTGAAATATTTGGCCTACCGACAATATTCTTTGCGGTGCACCATCTACTATTTAATATGTGATAGAAACCAAATTTATGAAAATGGACCAAATTCTGTTTGGTCCGACCATCGGGCCAAATTTAAAAATTAGAAATCTTTTGGACCAATTTTGGTCCGATCGGACCAAAACGGCAACGCTGATTGGAATTGAAAGTCTATACACAGAGTAGAAGTAACTACCCTCCTAAAGTTTTTTTTTTTGTTTTGCAACAGACGTAGAGGAGAGCTTTTGTTATATTTGTAATGTATGTGTGTATGTTTATGTTTGCAACAACCTCCATCGAAATCAGTCCGTGGTATACCTACGAATATTCTTACTCAGATCTAGTGTTACCTAATTTCGCTTTTTTCCCCTTTATTGTAAAAATTAATTTTCGAACAGCCTTTTTAAGAAATGTTCGTTCTCAAAAAAAGTAGATAACATGCAATAATACAAATCAAGTCATTAGTTTTCAATGTGTGAAAAAAATTAAATAAATGTATATGCGCACATTTTTCAACCAAAATTGAAACTATCCATAATTTTAATTAAATTTTCGAGAACTAATATCAGAAATAAGAGAATGCTAGGATATAGTACGATAGTAAAGCAAATATGAATGTCCTTACCCTGAAAAAAAGCATGTCCGGTTCCAAAGATTTTGTCTTTACTTTAACAGTTTGGGTATTAATTCCGAGCCAAAGAAGCGGAGAATACAAGTAAAGATACTTTAAACCCGCAATTCTCTTTTAAATTTGGGGGTTACGTACTTGCTTCTGGGAAGCAAATGTTAATTTTTCATTTTTTTTAGATTTTTTCGTCAGTTGTTATCAAAATCCTTTAAAAAAGAGTTAACGACAATTTTATTTTCCATATTAAGACTCGACTTCCAGTAGAAATTATGCTATGTTTCAAGTAAAAAGCGTCTTTAAAATAAAGTGTTCAAAAACATGTCTTATTTTTTAACGATTTTTTGCTTTGTAGGCAAGATGCAAAAAGGAAACAAATTTAAAGACAATTGTATTAATTTTAAAGAATTTTTCTTAATTATTAAAGTCACGTTGACCTTACCTCAAAAATTTTATCTTTCATGTTATGATACACATTTTTAAGCAAAATCACTTAATTATAAGGACATTACAACTTCATTCAAAAGTTTATTGACTTTTGGACAAGGAAAAAAACTTTATTTTAGAGAAATGCGTCTTCCATGTTAAGCAAAATTTGCATTCTTATTCTAAGGACATGAAATCTTTGACTTCACGACAATATTTTTTTTTCAGTGTAGAAAACTAAAAAATTAAATATAAATAAGATCGTTTAATTGCATTTATTTGACGTTCATTACAAACATCTTTGTAGTAATACGGGATGAAATTTATCGAGAGTACTGTTGTTACTTTTACAACACATACTTGAGATATATTTTGACATTTGCCTTTTTTGAAAACAATTACTAAAAAAACACGTTGTGTTTTCCCCAATGTACGTACGTACAAAAATACATATGGTACATTTTAAACGTTTACTCACACTACGCTAAGTACTAGCTATTTTGGAAATTACGTACACAGTGTAATTTCAAAGTTACACATTTCAATCAAGTAATATTTTATTCGGAGCGGTTTCTCATTTGGAAACCGCTCCGCTCCCGCTCTGCTCCGGATTTTAGAAATGCCGCTCCCGTTCCGCTCCTGCTCCGGCAAAAAAAGGGCTTGCTCCGCTCCGGATCCCTGGTTTCAACTTAGGCATACACAGGTAGAAAAAATTTTTAATGAAATTTTCTTTGTGTATATATATTTTTAAGGCGCCAATTGGTTACTTTCATTCTTTTACTTGCAGCATACTCTGTAGGTCTCTCCTTCTAAACACATATATGTTAATAGGCTATTTCTATATTAATATATGTTTGCCTCAAAGCATTTTATATTTACAAGCATTTTATGTCCCAAACATAATATGTTGTAACATATTAACATATAAAGGGTTGTTAAAATTTCAAGGGCCGGTGTTGATTTTGAATAAAACACAAACTATTTAGGAAATTATTGTGATATTTTGGTATTACTCAATTATGTATGGAACAAAATATCGGCCAAATGGGCGCCGCGACCTCGGTGGCACACCTTCATCCGATGGTCCAAATTTTCGATGACGCTGAGGCATAATGGAGGTTCTATGCCGTTAATGTGCCGAATTATCTCATCCTTTAGCTCTTGAATTGTTGCTGGCTTATCGACGTACACCTTTTCTTTCAAATAACCCCAAAGAAAAAAGTCCAACGGTGTCAAATCACATGATCTTGGCGGCCAATTGACATCGCCATTACGTGAGATAACACGGCCATTGAATTTGTTGCGCAAAAGAGCCATTGTTTCGTTAGCTGTGTGGCAAGTGGCACCGTCCTGCTGAAACCACATATCGTCCACATCCATATCTTCCAATTCGGGCCGTAAAAAGTTCGTTATCATCTCACAATAGCGAACACCATTCACAGTAACTGCCTGACCGGCCTCATTTTGAAAAAAAATACGGCCCGATGATTTCGCCAGCCCATAAACCGCACCAAACAGTCACTCTTTGTGGGTGCATTGGTTTTCGACAATCACTCTTGGATTCGCATTCGCCCAAATGCGGCAATTCTGTTTATTGACGAATCCACTGAGGTCAAAATGTGCCTCATCACTGAAGATGATTTTCTTCGAAAATTGATCATCCACTGTTGCCATTTCTGGGAACCATTTAACACGTTGTTGGATTGTGTATCTCTCCATGGTTCAAATTGAGTAAGTCTGAAATAGAAAAATGTCAAATAAAATTCGGTAAAAAAAACTTGGCGTTTAGGTGTGGTTCACATTCAACATCGGCCCTTACAATTTAACCACCCTTTACATTAAAACTCATGACAACTTATAAAAATTATTTATTTGGCAAAATATGACAAATACCAGCGTAACCCAGTCCGCTTCGCTGGGCCTTCCGAAGCATATTTGTGGGAAAATTTTGCGTTAACTTAGTGAGCCATATACTTCGAGCTGAAAACAAATTCGAAAGATTTGAATTATTTTCAACAAATCGGACAATTTGCTTTTTCGTTTATATACAGAAATACCGCAAATATGCAGATGTAGAATGGTCCGTCTTAACAAACGTAGGGGAGAGGATGTTCCCTTTCCACCAATTTTTTAAAATTATGTTTTGAATTCAAGTAGTTTGACAATCGTCTACATTTCCTGCGTGGTTCGTCAAGGAAAAGTATTTTCCTCCTCAATATATCGGAAAATTAAGAATTATATTTCAACAACATACGTAGAATCACTGTTTCCCGTTCAATAAATAGGAAAAAGCAAAAGTAATTAAAAATTTACCACATTAACCACATTACCACACACATTTACCACATTAAATGTTGGCACCCTCTACGTTACTTAGCTTAAAAAAGTCTGCCAGAAGCCTGTGCAAAAATCATAAAATTCTGTACCGAGTTCCCATTTACGAACAATCCTCTATTTGCAATTTTCAAAAAATCTGACAAAAGGGAAACCTCTTCCCACCTTCGCTCGGGGTGACCAGATATCGGAAAATCACGTACCCTACATTAATTTCACAATCTACCCAACGGTCCCTATAAATTCCAACTAAATCCACAAAGCTTTCCGCTTTCCCAAACAAATATCGAAAAATCATGTACCCTGTATTAATTTCATCACCTCCTCCCACGTTCCCTGGTTAATTTTGCTCTATTTTTTTTTAAGGGACGTCACTTTCCCCCATAATATGTTGACAAACACAGAAGTGGATAGCACCCTCAACCTTCCCTGAAAATTCCAAATCTAGAAGCTTTCCTTCAAGTGTGGGGCAAGGAGAAGCTTCTCTGTAAATCTGAAGTAAATCAGAGAATTTTAGTTTATTCACTGTACTGTAAAAAAGTCGGACAAAGGGGAGGTCCTCCTCCGCGACCAAATATCGAAAAATAAAGTAGCGTATCTTTGTCTAGATGTCAACGCCAAACTTCACTGACAATTTCAAGCAAATCGGTCAACGTTGGTCCAATTTTCAAAAAGTCGGACAAAGGTGATTTCCTTCTGGTAATTGTTCTGGAGTCCCATTCTTCAAGGACCATTATTATGGTGTCAGAATATCACACTCTGGTGGATATGACCACGGATTGTTGCGAAAACTGACTAACCTATTATAGTATATCATTTTAAGTTATGAGATATCCCCTTTCCTACGAATTACTGTGAGAGATAATTACGTCTACTAGTTGATGCGCCCCAGTCCCGTCCTCTTACCCGGCATCGATGCAAAAGTAATATCTTTATGGTCACTGTTTAAGGGGTCCCATTCTCCGAGGACCATTTTTCTGGTCCCCCTCTTTATAATATAATTGTTCCCCAAACATTTTATATTTATATTAAGTTAGTTTAGTTACGTATAGTGGCCACACATTATTTTAGGCTCCCTTTGACTATTCAGGCCATTGTGATACCTATTATCAATATGTACTGCCTACACGGATGAAAAAGACTGTTTTTCATATGTTTGGCTATAAACATTATATGTTTGGAACACAAATTTTTAAACACAATATTTTTGAGTGCAAGCATATAATGTTCATAAACTAGCATAACATGTTTGGGACATATATGTTAATATGTTAGAACATATTATGTTTGGGACATAAAATGTTTGTAAATATAATATGCTTGGATGCAAACATATATTAATTTAGAAATAGCCTATAAACATTTATGTGTTTAGTAGCTTGGAGCGCTGTTTAACAGGGAGCGATATTGAATTAAGTTGGTGGTTGTTGCTTGTTATTACAAAATTAACATTTTATTTTTCCTTGGGCAATTGATCAGCTACTTCTTTGACCCTTACAAACTGTGTGGTCCGCTGCTCGAATCCCCGTCCGGCAAAAGGTAAAATTAAAATAAAAAAATCATAAAATTGAATAATTTCTTCTACAATGTTTGTATTACAGAAAAAGGTGCTAAGAACTAAAAAATCTCGTGGAAGTGAGAAAGATGTGGGAGAATATACAATTAGGCAGAAACAAAATTTTGAGCATTCAGGTCGAAAACCTATGTTGTTAGCACCTATATTACCTGTTTATTTTCATAATTCATTATGATTGTAAATATATAAATAAATAAATAAAATTTTGAGCACAATATTGTTTGGGAGAATCTTTTTTAAGCGTATAATATTTTTGGGTGCAAAATGCTTCCAAACATATTATATGTTCACATAATAACATCTTGTTTTTTGGAAGACAACATTATTGAATTTGGATGCGAAAATACAAAATGTTAGGAACTTAGACTACCCAAACATATATTGTTTAGACTAATATGCTTTCAAACATATTATATATTGGTAGAGATCAAACATATAAGTGTTTGGGCAATACCCAAAAATGTATATGCTTGAAGCAAAATATGTTTGGGAGTATATGTTACAGAAGCGATTTTTTGTGAGGGTGTAGGGTTTTCTTTTTCCCGGACTTTTTCCATTCCCGGGAAAGCGGGAATTTTTTCGAATTTCCCGGGATCCCGGTCACAGGGAAACCAACTTTGATGTGGCATACATTTAGACAGTTGAATAAATTAGAAATCGCCTAAAGTTACGGTTATAAAGCGCTGTCTGGACAACTGACAATATATATAATGTGGATCTCTTACATGAGCCATAAATCATACTAAAATACAAAATATTTTGTAATACAAAAGATTTTTACAATGGTTTCTTTCGGTATAGTTTTCGGAAGAACACTATTAATATAGTGGGATGTTTTTGTAACATTAAAAAATTTTTTGGAAATAAAAGAAACTTATTTCGATTTCACTATCATGTAATACCTCATTCACATTACACTTCCAAAATCCACTTTCCCTAGATTTAAACCGTTATTTGCCTTATAAATAAGGAATTTAAAATCCACTTTTAATAGATTTCGCGCCTAATGTGAATGAGGTATGTTATAATTAAAGAAACTATCTTAATAATCCAGCAAAAAATAGGTAACCACATCTCATTACAATTTACATTACCAGGAGTAAAGCTGTCATTACACATTGCATTACATTGCGGTGAGTTATAATGACTAACTTGTAATGACAATAATAAATACTTCTAGGTAATTTTCAAATTAATATTCTCAAAATGTAATGCATTTGGCTGTTAATGACTTAATAAAATAGAATAAATGACGGTACCATTAACATGGTTATAACAGGTTGATAACATGCTGATAAGTCCCCGGTCTGACACATAGATGGCGTCTGTAAGCCAATAATTTTGTGAGATAGAGCGTCTTTTGTGAAGCAACTTTTGTTATTGTGAAAAAATGGAAAAAAGGAATTTCGTGTTTTGATAAAATACTGTTTTCTGAAGGGAAAAAATACGGTGGAAGCAAAAACTTGGCTTGGTAATGAGTTTCCGGACTTTGCCCCAGGGAAATCAACAATAAATGATTGGTATGCAAAATTCAAGCGTGGTGAAATGAGCACGGAGGTCGGTGAACGCAGTGGACGCCCGAAAGAGGTGGTTACCGACGAAAACATCAAAAAAATCCACAAAATGCTTTTGAATGACCGTAAAATGAAGTTGATCGAGATAGCAGAGGCCTTAGAGATATCATTCATCAATATTTGGATATGCGGAAGCTCTTTGCAAAATGGGTGCCGCGCGAGCTCACATTTGACCAAAAACAACAACGTGTTGATGATTCTGAGCGGTGTTTGCAACTGTTAACTCGTAATACACCCGAGTTTTTCCGTCGATATGTGACAATGGATGTAACATGGCTCCATCACTACACTCCTGAGTCCAATCGACAGTCGCTTAGTGGACAGTGACCGGTGAACCGTCTCCGAAGCGTGGAAAGACTCAAAAGACTATTCAGTCCATTGTGATACCACATTGGTGAACTTCTCTCTTATCACTGGTTTTAACAAAATGTGGAGTAAAATTTAGTTCAATTTTCGTGCGAGTTGGGAGCCACCGTGGTGCAATGGTTAGCATGCCCGCCTTGCATACACAAGGTCGTGGGTTCGATTCCTGCTACGACCGAACACCAAAAAGTTTTTCAGCGGTGGATTATCCCACCTCAGTAATGCTGGTGACATTTCTGAGGGTTTCAAAGCTTCTCTAAGTGGTTTCACTGCAATGTGGAACGCCATTTGGACTCGGCTATAAAAAGGAGGTCCCTTGTCATTGAGCTTAACATGGAATCGGGCAGCACTCAGTGATAAGAGAGAAGTTCACCACTGTGGTATCACAATTGACTGAATAGTCTAAGTGAGCCTGATACATCGGGCTGCCACATAACTTAACCTAACCTATCATTTTGGCATTGTGGACACACATTTTTTAACGGCCTTAAAAAAATGAAATTAAGTACAAAACACGATAAGTTTTAAATGCATTTAAAATGGTGTTAAATGCTAGCAAAAACGGTTCACGCCTAAATAAATGTATGTGTACATTATAAAATTATTTATGTATGTTTATACTTCTTTTGTTACAGTTTTTGATTTTCTTCTAAAATTTCAAACTTTTATACCAAAAACAGTTTTTTGTTATAAAATTGTTATTTTTGCAAAAAAAATAATAATATTTTATTCAAAAGTCATTTCGTTTATCTGACTGTAAATCTTTAGTAACCCACATTTCGAAGTTTCATTATAAAAATTTAATATAGTATAAATGCCTAAATTACAAAAAAAAATTGGTTCGGTCGGAACAGGAATTGAACCCACGACCTTTTGCATGCAAGGCAGACATGCTAACCACTGTTCCACGTGGCCAACAAATGCATGTTTCTTGTAAATAATGTTATGTTTGCATGGGCTCGTGGGTGCTGCAAACTATGCTATTTATATAAATGTAACTTATAACGATAATTGTCTACTGGTAACTATAACTGCTACGTAGCCCAGTGGATAGTGTGTTGGCTTACAAACTGTATGGTCCTCGGTTCGATTCTCCGTCCAGGCGAAAGGTAAAATTTATGAAATTGAATAATTTCTTCAACATTATTTGTATTACAGAAAAAGGGACCAAGAACTAAAAATTTCGTGGAAGTGAAAATTATGTTAGGGAATGAGCACAATCTTCTTTGGGGAAATTTTTTCCAAGCATATAATATTTTTGGGCTCAAAATGCTTCCAAACATATAATATGTTCACATAAAACAAACATATTTATGTTTCGGCAGTATCCAATAATATATGTGCTTCCTGCCAAATACGTTTGGAACATATGTTAGAGAAGCGATTTTTTTTTTGAGGGTGTATAAAATCCACTTTTAGAAGATTTCGAACATAATGTGAATCTAACTCCCTTAAACGACAACATTTATTTAAATTTTAACTGTGAAATTAATTTGCCTGTAATCTTCTTTAGATGATTTGTTACATTATTTCTATTTCTACACCCTCAAAAAAAATCGCTTCTCTAACATACGTCCCAAACATATTTTGCAGGAAGCACATATATTATTGGATACTGTCGAAACATTAATATGTTTGTTTTATGTGAACATATTATATGTTTGGAACCATTTTGAGCCCAAAATTATTATATGCTTGGAAGAATTTTCCCCAAAGAAAATTGTGCTCATTCCCTCATATAATTTTCACTTCCACGAAATTTTATAGTTCTTGGCACCTTTTTCTGTAATACAAATAATGTTGAAGAAATTATTCAATTTTATACATTTTTTAAATTTTACCTTTCGCCTGGACGGAGAATCGAACCGACGACCATACAGTTTGTAAGCCAACACACTATCCACTGGGCTACGTAGCTGTTATAGTCACCAGTACATAACATAACATTATTTAACAGAAACATACATGTGTTGGCAACGTGGAGCAGTGGTTAGCATGTCTGCCGTACATGCAAAGGGTCGTGGGTTCAATCCGACCAAACACCAATTGTTTTTTTTGTTTTTTAATGTACACATTTATATTTATACTATATTAAATTTTTATAATGAAACTTCGAAATGTGGGTTATTAAAGATTTATAGTCAGAAACAGTGCTTATATAAACGAAATGGCTTTTGGATAAAATATTATTTTTTATTGCAAAAATAACAATTTTATAACAAAAAACTGTTTTTGGTATAAAAGTTTGAAATTTTGGAAGAAAATCAAAAACTCTAACAAAAGAAGAGTATAAACATAACATACATAATACTTTTATAATGTACACATAAATTTATTTAGGCGTTAACCGTTTTTTTACTAGCATTTAACACCATTTTAAATGCATGTAAAACTTATCGAGTTTTGTACTTAATTTCATTTTTAAGGCCGTTAAAAAAATGTGTGTCCATAAAGCCAAAATGATAAACAAAACACTTGTCCACACATACATAAAATTCTCCTCTCAATGCGAAAACACTTGCTGTTTTTTTCAAATCTCTCTCCTCTTGGTTCCGAATGTATATTCTATTTACTCCGAATACTCATTCTAATATTCAAATTAAATAATATTTAGACTTAAGCATATCAAATTTTTGGCCTTATCATAAAGCAGTTTTCCGAAACAACATACAACCGTTTCACAGAAATTGTAAATATATATATGTTTACTCGAAATTTGTAAATTTATATATGTTTAAATTCACACATATTATTTTTATGAAACATTCATGCCCCAAACATAATATATTCTAACATGTGAAAATATGTGTCCCAAACATTTAGTGTTAGTTTAGGAATATTAAATGTTTGCACTTAAATATATTTTGTTTAAAAATTGTGCCCTAAACACATTTTGTTTATATCGAAACATATTTTTTTACAATATTCATGTACAATTGTACAATATTCATTTCTATTCAAGTAATGTTCATATTACAGCATTACTCGCCATATTTGGATCCAATGTAATCGGCTAGAGAAGTCAATACTTTCGAGATTTGGTTGCCTGAGACAATAAGCGTCTACACGGATGAAAAAGACTGTTTTTCATATGTTTGGCTATAAACATTATATGTTTGGAAAACAAATTTTTAAACACAATATTTTTGAGTGCAAGCATATAATGTTCATAAACTAGCATAACATGTTTGGGACATATATGTTAATATGTTAGAACATATTATGTTTGGGACACAAAATGTTTGTAAATATAATATGCTTGGATGCAAACATATATTAATTTAGAAATAGCCTATAAACATATTTGTGTTTAGTAGCTTGGAGCGCTATTTAACAGGGAGCGATATTGAATTAAGTTGGTGGTTGTTGCTTGTTATTACAAAATTAACATTTTATTTTTCCTTGGGCAATTGATCAGCTACTTCTTTGATCCTTACAAACTGTGTGGTCCGCTGCTCGAATCCCCGTCCGGCAAAAGGTAAAATTAAAATAAAAAAAATCATACAATTGAATAATTTCTTCTACAATGTTTGTATTACAGAAAAAGTTGCTAAGAACTGAAAAATCTCGTGGAAGTGAGAAAGATGTGGGGGAATATACAATTGGGCAGAAACAAAATTTTGAGCATTCAGGTCGAAAATCTATGTTGTTATCACCTATATTACCTGTTTATTTTCATAATTCATTATGATTGTAAATATATAAATAAATAAATAAAATTTTGAGCACAATATTGTTTGGGAGAATTTTTTTAAGCATATAATATTTTTGGGTGCAAAATGCTTCCAAACATATTATATGTTCACATAATAACATATTGTTTTTTGAAAGACAACATTATTGAATTTGGATGCAAAAATACAAAATGTTTGGAACTTAGACTACCCAAACATATATTGTTTAGACCAATATGCTTTCAAACATATTATATATTGGAAGAGATCAAACATATAAATGTTTGGGCAATACCCAAAAATATATATGCTTGAAGCAAAATATGTTTGGGAGTATATGTTACAGAAGCGATTTTTTGTGAGCGTGTATTTTGCTAACTTTGGTATATCTACGAATAAATGATTACATATTAGGTGATTATATGCTTTAAAAGCACTAATTATTTCATGGCCAAATGTATGCCTGGGGAGAAGTAATTCCCTCCTAGGACATGCGTATGTAAATGTAATCCGGAACGATGCCAATTAATAATTGGTTATTAATTTTTAAACAGGCTCACCTACAAGATTACCGGGTAATGAGAGTTTTTGCTGGGAAAGGTTGGAATTTTGAATATTTCATAAAAACATCCTTGTAATAATTATGAAATTATGCAAACGTGTGTCACATAAGTTAAAATGTCTCTTTGTTGATAAAGGATTACTCAGTCTATCAGAATGTCGGTTTACAGAAATATGACAATCATAAATTGGCAAGCGCAATCTTCTTTTTAACAATTGGGAGCCCGTTAGAATGTGGGCTAGAACCAACTACTATGTGTATGTCCCGTAAGGCAACTACTACGGCTTGGTACCGTAGTCATTCACATTACACTTCCAAAATTCACTTTACCTAGATTTCAATTGTCATGTACCATATACCCCTCTATTATATATAAAGTATAGTAAAGAAAATTTCCCGGGAATTCCCGCACTTCATTCCCGGGAAAGCAGGAGCGAAACAAATAGTAAATTCTCGGGAATTCCCGTGATGTCCGATTCTATGTTAAGCTCGATGGGAAGGAGATGGCCTACGATGGCAGGCTAACATTGCAGCTGGTGAATTAAGTAGTTCCAAAATATATCTTACGTTTGGTTTTATTTGTGTAGTCTGTTTTTATTTTAAAATTTGGCATAGCAACCATTGAATTAGTACAGTTGGAGTACAGTGCGTCATAAAGTTGCTCAAACCGCTTGTAGGTATTTCATACTGGATTTCGTTCCTTTTGCTAATGGCAAAATACGGATTTTCCAATGTGCAAATACCATTGCCAGATGCTGTTTCCATTCACCCATAACTTCTATCCATAGTAAAAAAAAACTAAGGCAACTGGCGGTCGAACCAAACTCCAGCCTTCCCCTCTAACAAACAAATACAAAACTCAACAACAAAACTCGACAAAAGGAAAACTGAAAAAACGAAAGGAATGAAGCTCTCACACACACTCACACTAACTCACTTCTATCCATGTACTAATGCAAAGTCCACAGGGGGATAGGAGAACAGTCGTCCTCAAAGGTTGAAAGTTTCAACGATCTAAATAACCATTAAGAATACAATATAGCTGGCATTATTGGTTGGGATGTGTGTGTGCGTGAGTACGTAAGTGTGTGTAAACATATACACACGCCAAAGCACAATACGCCGCCCATCGCGGAAAACAAAAGCAAAGGAAAACAAATCAGTGAAATGCCCGGTACTCATATTTGCCAACTTTAGACCTGACGATTTCAATAAACGGAAAACCGTATTTCTAGCAGCTTAAGTGCTTACAGCGTTGAGACATTATGGGCAACCAGCCACCACTTTTAATTATTTTTGTAGTTGAAATAAATCTTTTTGGGACACACTGAACAGATGAAAGGATTCGAATGATGAAGCATTTTAAACCTACAGAAACAATTTGTTTCGCATTGCTTACATTGATTTGAAATTAATTTCTTTCTTTGGCTGCAGTGTGGTGACCTAGAAGTTGCGGAGATTTCTGCCTTCGAAAAAGCAATGTAAATATGTCGCAATTTATAAAATTTTCTATGTTTAGGTTTAATAGACTTTCCTTAAATCCGAAGTTATGCCACGTTCGTATTAGGGATATTGACATGTAAAAAATTTGCAAATAAACAAAAACTTCCATCAAGTCTTTGCTATTGGTAGAGTTGCTAAAGAAGCTACTTATCCTAAATGACACAAGAAAAATGGGACGGAGTTATGCTTTAAGAAGCTTACAGTAGAGAGTATATACACTGAAAAAAAAAAGCATACTCGGTTCCAAAGATTTTGTCTTTACTTTAAAAAATTTGGTATTGATTCCGAGCCAAAGAAGCGGAGAATACAAGTAAGGATACTTTTAAGACACAATTTTCTTTTAAATTTAGGTTTTGTGTACTTGCTTCTAGGAAGCAAATTTTAATATTTCGCTTTCTCAGATTTTTTCTTCATATGCTATCAAAGTCCTTTAAAAACGAGTTAAAGGCAACTTTAGTTTCCAAACTCGACTTCCAGTAGAAATTATGCTATGTTTGTAAAAAACTTCTTTAAAATAAAGTTTTGAAAAACATGTCCTATATTTGAACGATTTTTTGCTTTGTAGTCAAGATGCAAAAAGACAACAAATTTAAAGACAATTTCATTAAATTTAAAGAATTTTTCTGAATTATTAAAGTCAAGTTGACCTTAGCCTATAAATTTTTTCTTTCATGTTAAGATATCCACTTTTAAGTCAAATCACTTAATTATAAGGACAATACTACTTCATTGAAAAGTTTATCGACTTTTGGACAAGGAAAATAACTTTATTTTAGAAAAATCCGTCTTCTGTGCTAAGTAAAATTTGTATTCGTATTTTAAAGACATGAAATCTTTGACCTCACGACAATATTTTTTTCAGTGTATAAGCTTCGGCCCGGCCTCACAACACGGTTTTCGCTGTTCGTGAAGTAAAGCCGTAATTCATTTATTGCTGAAATGCAAAAATAAAACTAATGACCAGTTTCTCATCCTCCGATTAATACTTAACCGGAGGATAGAACACCGGTTATTAAAATTTTTGGATGAGATCAACTGTTTTATCGAGACGATAAATAATAAGACATTGAGAAACCGGCCCTAAAATGCAATATTAAGAAATTCTGTACGAACTAGCACTAACGAACTTTTAAGGCTTACACAGAACGAAATAGTAATTTCAATTGGTAAAAGATTATAGATTACAGAAGATGGGAGATTGGCTACTGAGCACATCAAACCATTTCCATAAAGGGGAAAATGTAATTTTTTTGTTGTTGTCTAAAATTTAACATTGTTTCATAGAGAAAATTACATTTTTCATTTAAAAAATAACAAGTATATACGGCCGTAAGTTCGGCCAGGCCGAAGCTTATGAACCCTCCATCATGGACTGCGTAGAAACTTCTTCTAAACACTGCCATCCAGAATCGAATTACTTAAGTTGCGGTAACGCTTGCCGATGGCAAGATATCTTAAAACCTCCTAACACCATCTTCTAAATTGTATGTAAGTCCATACGTGGAATATATTAAATCAAAAAAGATCGATCCAACACGTATATAATTCAGTTTGACAAAGTAGACATACAATTTTTACAAAATTTTCTACAGAAATAAAATTTTAACAAAATTTTCTACAGAAATAAAATTTTCTATAGAAATAAAAATTTTGACAAAATTTTCAATAGAAAGAAAATTTTGACAAAAATTTCTACATAAATTAAATTTTAACAACATTTTCTATAGAAATAAACTTTTGACAAAATTTTCTATAGAAATAAAATCTTGGTAGATTATTTTTGGCTCGAGTGGCAACCATGATTATGAACCGAATAAAATTTGAACAAAATTTTCTGTAGAAATAAAATTTTGACAAAATTTTCTATAGAAATAAAATTTTGACAATGATGAAAATTTTATTATGAACCGAATAAAATTTTAACAAAATTTTCTCTAGAAATAAAATTTTGACAAAATTTTCTATACAAATTAAATTTTGGTAGATTATTTTTGGCTCTAGTGGCAACCATGATTATGAACCGATATGGACCAATTTTTGTGTGATTGGACCAATTTTGGTATGGTTGTTAGCGACCATATACTAACACCACGTTCCTAATTTGAACCGGATCGGATGAATTTTGCTCCTCCAAGAGGCTCCGGAGGTCAAATCTGGAGAACGTTTTATATGGGGACTATATATAATTATGGACCGATATGGACCAATTCTGCCACGGTTGTTAAATATCATATACTAACACCATGTTCCAAATAACAACATGATTGGATGAAATTTGCTTCTCTTGGAGACTTCGCAAGCCAAATCTGGGGATAGGTTTATATGGGGGCTATATATAATTATGAACCGATGTGGACCAATTTTTGAATGGTTGTTAGAGAACATATACCAATATCATGTACCAAATTTCAGGCGGATCGGATGAAATTTGCTTCTCTTTGAGGCTCCGCAACCCAAATCTGGGGATCGGTTTATATGGGCGCTATATATAATTATGGACCGATATGGACCAGTTTTTGCATGGTTGTTAGAGACCATATACCAACATCATGTACCAAATTTCAGCCGGATCGGATGAAATTTGCTTCTCTTTGAGGCTCCGCAAGCCAAATCTGGGGATCGGTTTATATGGGGGCTATATATAATTATGGACCCATTTGGACCAATTTTTTCATGATTGTTAGAGACTATATACCAACACCATGTACCAAATTTCAGCCGGATCGGATGAAATATGCTTCTCTTAGAGGCTCCACAAGCCAAATCTGGGGATCGGTTTATATGGGGGCTATATATAATTAAGGACCGATATGGACAAATTTTTGCATGGTTGTTAGAGACCATATACAAACATCATGTACCAAATTTCAGCCGGATCAGATGAAATTTGCTTCTCTTTGAGGCTCCGCAACCCAAATCTGGGGATCGGTTTATATGGGCGCTATATATAATTATGGACCGATATAGACCAATTTTTGCATGGTTGTTAGATACCATATACCAACATCATGTACCAAATTTCAGCCGGATCGGATGATATTTGCTTCTCTTTGAGGCTCCGCAAGCCAAATATGGGGATCGGTTTATATGGGGGCTATATATAATTATGGACCCATTTGGACCAATTTTTGCATGATTGTTAGAGACCATATACCAACACCATGTACCAAATTTCAGCCGGATCGGATGAAATATGCTTCTCTTAGAGGCTCCACATGCCAAATCTGGGGATCGGTTTATATGGGGGCTATATATAATTAAGGACCGATATGGACAAATTTTTGCATGGTTGTTAGAGACCATATACCAACATCATGTACCAAATTTCAGCCGGATCGGATGAAATTTTCTTTTCTTTGAGGCTCGGCACGCTAAATCTGGGGATCGGTTTATATGGGGGCTATATATAATTATGGACCGATGTGAACCAATTTTTGCACGGTTGTTAGAGTCCATATACCAACACCATGTACCAAATTTCAGCCGTATCGGATGAAATTTGCTTCTCTTTTAGGCTCCGCAAGCCAAATCTGGGGATCGGTTTATATGGGGGCTATATATAATTATGAACCGATGTGGACCAATTTTTGCATGATTGTTAGAGACCATATACCAACACCATATACAAAATTTCAGCTTGATCGGATGAAATATGCTTCTGTTAGAGGCTCCACAAGCCAAATCTGAGGGTCCCTTTATATGAGGGCTATACGTAAAAGTTGACCGATATGGCCCATTTTCAATACCGTCCGACCTACATCGATAACAACTACTTGTGCCAAGTTTCAAGTCGATAGCTTGTTTCGTTCGGAAGTTAGCGTGATTTCAACAGACGGACGGACGGACGGACATGCTCAGATCGACTCAGAATTTCACCAGGACCCAGAATATATATACTTTATGGGGTCTTAGAGCAATATTTCGATTTGTTACAAACGGAATGACAAAGGTAATATACCCCCATCCTATGATGGAGGGTATAAAAACGATAAACAACTAAAAGATTACACACATGTAACATATTAAACTAATCTGATAAATGCAACATTTGCTATGACGCAAGCCAATCTCCCATCTTCCTCAAATCTATAATCTTTGGGTAAAACATGAATATCCAAATGAAATATTTCTCAAATTTTTTGCGACAAACATTTTGAAAAATAAACATTCTGCGCTATAATTGTCCAAAAAAGTCCCACAATACAGCAAAAACATTGTAGCCTCTTGGAGGAGCAAAATTCATCCGATCCGGTTGAAATTTGGTACGTGGTGTTAGTATATGGTCTCTAACAACCTGGGCTGTAGAGTCGGAGCCGGAGTCGGAGTCTGAAGATTTTGCTGGAGTTGGAGTCGGAGCCGGAGTCGTTGAAAGTTTGCTCGACTTCGACTCCGGCGAAACAAATTTTGAAAAACACTTCCTATCCTATCCTATCGAACAACGAAAAACGAAGTAATGGATTTCAGCCCATTCAAAGCTTATTTATATGGGTGAAATTTTACGGTGATATAAAAAGTGATTTTACTAGAAAATGGGCTGAATTGATTGTATTGCCCATTTTTAACATATTAAAATATCGATTTTTGACTATATGTATATCTACTCTTGAAGAAAGTACAATTTTAAGGCAATATAGCAGTAGAACCTAACGTTCTAAATTTTTTGGCAGGCATGTTGAGTTCCTGGCAATTTTGTGGTATAGCACCTACATATAAACCTATCTTCCGATTTGTTTTAAGAAGTTTTTCCCAGTCTAAAATTTTCATAATTTTTGTCACCATTTTGAATTAGGAGTTATTTGAGATCCATAAATAAATGCGGAAATTTACCGACGGCCCAGATTTTGTATACGGAGATAATTACTTGAGAAATCTCTATATACACCCGATGTCCTGGGAAGCTGTAATTTTAAATTGAACCTCTGCCAACGTGCCATCTGAGTCTTTGTTTGTTTCATCAAAGCCACTCGAACTACTTTACATTAAATTAATGGCCTCTAATGTCCATAATTGATAGACCATTTATAAATCGATGTTTCATCATTCTATTTCTATAGAAACAATATTCGTAACTGTCCAGCTATTCCTGTCATCTGTTGTATGGTAGTGGGAGCCACCGTGGTGCAATGATTAGCATGCCCGCCTTGCATACACAAGGTCGTGGGTTCGATTCCTGCTACGACCGAACACCAAAAAGTTTTTCAGCGGTGGATTATCCCATCTCAGTAATGCTGGTGACATTTCTGAGGGTTTCAAAGCTTCTCTAAGTGGTTTCACTGGAATGTGGAACGCCGTTCGGACTCGGCTATAAAAAGGAGGTCCCTTGTCATTGAGCTTAACATGGAATCGGGCAGCACTCAGTAATAAGAGAGAAGTTCACCACTGTGGTATCACAATGGACTGAATAGTCTAAGTGAGCCTGATACATCGGGCTGCCACATAACCTAACCTAACCTAACCTACCATGGAACGAGCGGAATTTATTTAAAATTCCGCCCGTCCTAATTTTTGGCAGTTTATGTTTGTTTCCTATATCCGACACATTACATTTTTTAACATCTAAACTTTCTATCTAATTAGCCCGACATTTTGATTTTTGTGTATTTTTCTTTTTTTATATACATTTATTATACCCTCAACTATATAACTTTGTCATTCCGTTTGTAACACATCGAAATATTGCTCTAAGACCCCATAGAGTATATGTATTCTGGGTCATGGTGAAATTCTGAGTCGATCTAAGCATGTCCGTCCGTCTGTTGAAATCACGCTAACTTCCGAACGAAACAAGCTATCGACTTGAAACTTGGCACTAGCAGTTGTTATCGATGTAGGTCGGATGGTATTGCAAATGGGCCATATCGGACCACTTTTACGAATAGCCCCCATATAAACCGACGCTCAGATTTGGCATGCGGAGCCTCTTGGAGGAGCGAACCTCATTCGATGCGGTTGAAATTTGGTACATGGTGTAAGTATATGGTCTCTAGCAATCATACAAAAATTGGTCCACATCGGTCCATAATTATATATAGCCCCATATAAACCGATCCCCAGATTTAGCTTTCGGAGCCTCTAAAATTAGCAAAGTTCATCCGATCCGGTTGAAATTTGGTACGTTGTGAAATTTAGTACATTGCGCTAGTATATGGCCGCTAACAACCATGCCAAACTTGGTCCATATCGGTCTATAGTTATATATAGGCGATCCCCAAAAAAAATCTACCAAAATTTTATTCCTATAGAAAATTTTGTCAACATTTTATTACTATACAAAATTTTGCCAAGGTTTCATTTCTATAGAAAACTTTGTCAAAATTTTTTTTCTATAGAAAATTTTGTCTAAATTTTATTATAATACAAATTTTTTCATGATTTTATTTCTATAGAAAATTTTGTCAATATTTTATTTCTATAGAAAATTTTGTCAAACTGAATTATATACATGTTTAATCGGCCTTTTTTGTGTAATATATATACAATTTAGATGACGATGCTAAGAAGTTTTAAGATCCCTTGCCATCGGTAAGTATTACCACAACCCTAGTAATTCGATTGTGGATGACAGTCTTTCGTAGAAGTTTCTACCATCCTCTCAACGGGATCAAAGATCGTTTGCCTCAGTTGCAAAAGACAGCCTTGTGATGGCTATTATTAATAAAGGAGCATTGGACGGTATGATTCCAAGGCAAAAATGGGGGGAAATGGAGAACGCGATGTCTGGTGCCTACTCAGAGGTGCGAAAAAAGTTTCCCGTACCAAGTCCTCGACAGCAAGATGCTGGATGGTATCAAGGACGATATAAGTTAATAGCTTTTGCAGACCAGAGGTCTATGGATTGCTTTAAAGCTGCATTGATGCTAATTTGTGAAGTTTGGGAAGGAGCCGCTTTGGAGTTAGTCGATAAAAAAGACATACCGGCTAAACCTAGAGCACATGCATGGATACCGGCAAACCCTCCTGATCCTGAGTCAATATTAGAGAGACTAAAAGAATGTAACCCAGATCTTCCAACCGCCGATTGGAAGGTTGGTCGTTTGGATGAGGTGGATGGACCAAGACGACATGCGGTGTTTATATTAAACATAGAGTCGCTGCCACATCTAGCCCAGACCCAAGGACGCGTAAGTTATGGCTTTCATGATATCCATATGAAGGTATACAAAAGCGATCAGCCAAAGGATACCGAAACGGACAAGCCTCCGGTAGAGTCAGCAGTGAAAAAATCTCCTAGCGAAGCCGAAGGAGACATAAAACCTGCAGACTATGGCGAAAATCATATGCGGGAAGTTTCTACAGGCTCAAGCCTCACCAAAGCTGAACCGCGGATTGTTGCGAGAGTTACCGAGATCTGTGAAGAGGAAGCCCTTGATGACTCAATTGAAGCGGCTGATGTGACGGTGGTTGAAAATTTGGATGGTTCTACGGTTCCTCCAGATAAATCTTCACCATTGTAAGGCCGCTTGTGCTGCCTTAAAAGTTCTCCTGATGAAAGGAGACATAGATATAGTTCTTATTCAAGAACCATACATATATAAGAACAAGATCTGTGAATTAAGCACTCCGGGTTTCAAACTTTTGCATAATACCGGTAACGATATAAATCGAGCATGTATAATTGCTAAAAACGAACTAAACTTGTTTCTGCTTCCTTCATTGAGCAATGCAGACACTGTCGTAGCCAGTCTAGAGATATCCACATGCAAATATTGGGTATCTTCGGTCTACATGGGACATGATAGGGATATGCCACCCTGTGCCGTTAAGACCTTAGTTGAGGAGTCACTAAAAACAAAGACAAAACTCATTATGGGATGCGATGCAAATGCACATCATAGTATTTGGGGAAGTAGTGATACTAATGCAAGGGGAGAGTCGCTAATAGTTTATTTTGCGTACTAACCTGGTAGTTTGCAATAAGGGAGATGCACCAACCTTCGTCACCAGGAACAGACAAGAGGTTTTGGACGTAACGTTGACCTCTCCGGAACTGAATGATAAGATATCTGAGTGGCAAGTTTTGAGGGAACATAGCTTCTCAGATCATCGCTACATCAGTTTCAGATTGGCTGTTCGTACTTCAAAGACCATATTTCCGCCAAATGTTAGGAAAGCTGATTGGAATAGGTATAGGGAATCGTTCAATTTGATGATACCGGAAATGCCGGAGACAAATATGAGCACTGTGCAAGATATCGAACACGCAGTGGAGCGGATTACGAAGGCCTTCAACATTTCACTGAAAGCTGCTTGCTCTAGAGGAAAGCCAAGGGGAAAAAATCGGCCGCCATGGTGGACTACGGAGTTAAGTAATATGAGGAAATCCTGCAGGAAGCTCTTTAACAAAGCAAAGTCCACAAGAGCTCCGGAGGATTGGGACACTTACAAGATGAATCTGAGAGAATATAAACGAGAACTGAGAAGGTCTCAACAAAACTCTTGGGATGATTACTGTAGCATTATTGAGAATACGTCAGAGGCTTCCAGACTACGGAAGGTACTAGCATCCACTAACGCCGCTCCAGGTTTCATTAAAACATCGGAGGGAAATTGGACAACGTCCAGTGAGGAGACGTTGGAGGTACTTTTGGACACACACTTCCCGGTTGAACCATGTTCCGGCGGTGTAACAGAAGCTCGGCGATCACTTCCTATCGAGGAAATTGTGTCGGAATCTAGAATAAAATGGGCTTTAAATAGCTTTGGACCATTCAAATCCCCCGGACCTGATGGAATTACTCCGGCGGAGTTACAGGCAGTGGCTGAAAGAATTATCCCCTGGTTGACGGTGATATATAAACAATGTATAAACTTAGCATATATTCCAGAAAAGTGGAGGGAAACAAAAGTCGTCTTCATACCTAAACCAGGAAAAGCCTCTCACTCGAGTGCGAAGGATTTCCGACCAATCAGCTTATCCTCATTCCTTCTTAAGACCCTGGAGAGTATGATAGACATGTATCTTAGAACTAGCGTGGATTCAAGTTTGCTCTCGAAACGACAGCATGCATACTCGAAGGGCAGGTCTACTGAGACCGCATTGCATGAACTGGTCAGCTTTATTGAAAGCTCACTATCTGTCAAAGAATACACAATCGTGGCGTTTCTAGAAGGGGCGTTCAATAATGTCCATCCGAGCTCGATATTAAATGGACTGACAACTCTGAATGTTGATCCATGTATACTTAGGCTGTTAGACGAACTTCTAATAAAGAGACGTATTTCAGCCACACTAGGGCAAGCAAACATACAAAGGTATGTGAACAGAGGCACTCCCCAAGGAGGAGTTCTATCACCTCTTCTTTGGAATGTTGCTATAAACAACCTTCTGGTTTCTCTAGAAAAAGAAAGGATAAAAGTGGTGGCATACGCAGATGATGTGGCGCTAGCAGTCAGGGGAAAATTCTCATCCACAATCAGAGATATTATACAGAGAGCTCTCCGGATGACTGAGAAATGGGCGAAAGATAATGGTCTTGGTGTAAATCCAGCAAAGACAGAAATAGTCATGTACTGCAAAGATCGCAAAACTCCCACGGTTAGGCCCATTTCCTTAGGGGGTACTGAAATTCCCTTTGGTGAGTGTGCAAAATACCTTGGCGTTATTTTGGACAGGAAGCTGAATTTTAGGCTTAATATTGAAGAGAGGGCGAGAAAAGCCACGGTAGCTTTGTATTCGTGCAAAAAGGCAATAGGGAAAAAGGTGGGACTAAGACCAAAAATTGTGCATTGGCTATACACGGCAGTGGTTAGACCTATAATGCTATATGGTGTTGTAGTCTGGTGGCCGGCACTTCTGAAACCGACTTGTTTAGATAAAGTTCAGCGTATGGCGAGCTTATGTATCTCAGGCGCATTTAGTAAGACAGGAACAGACTCCCTTAATGTCATGCTACATCTATTGCCTTTAGACATTTTGGCCAAACAGTCAGCTGCAACAACGGCTGTGCGGTTGCGCGAGCTATCGCTGTGGTCGGAAAAAAATGTACGGTCATAGTTCGGTCCTCAAAGTAATGCCAGATGTGCCTAACGTAGTGGATTACACCCTGGCAAAACCACTTTTCGACAAAAAGTTTGAAACTCTAATTCCCAACAGTGAGGCGTGGTGTACACAGACCCCGGGGAATAAAAGATATATAGATTTCTATACTGATGGCTCCAAATTGAATGGACAAGTGGGGTTCGGAGTATATTCTAAAGATCTGGAAATTCGAATAGCGAAAAGATTACCTAATCACTGTAGTGTTTTTCAGGCTGAAATATTGGTAATAAGAGAGGTGGTGAATTGGCTGAGAAGTAATGTTCCAACAAATATTGGCATTAATATATACTCAGACAGTCAACCTGCAATAAAATCCTTGGACTCTGTGTTCCTTAACTCAAAAACGGCCATAGACTGCCGCAAATCTCTCAACGAGATGGCTGAGCAGTACAATATTCACCTAATATGGGTGCCTGGTCATAGGAACATACCGGGGAACTGTGAATCAGATGTGTTAGCAAGGCTAGGAACTACCTTACAGATTCCAGGGGAACTAGAATCTGTTGGTATGCCTCTGGCCACCTGCAAGCTCTTACTGCGTGAGAAGGCTGTTATGATGGCCAATATTCGATGGGAAAATTGCAAGGGTTGTAACGACACCAAGCAAATATGGCCCCATTTAAACTTAAACCGCACACTAGATATGCTAGTGTTCTTAAGGCGTCAGATAGCACTCCTAATATCTGCTATAACGGGTCGCTGCCTGATAGGCGAATTTGCAAAAACTATAGGTGCGAAGTATAAAGACTATTGTATAAGCTGTCATGACGTGGAGGAAAAGGAATCAATTAAACACCTCTTGTGTGAGTGTCCTGCTTTTTGTGTAAGGCGTAAGCGAATTTTAGGAGCATATAGCTTTAGATTACTGGCTGACCTGGAAAACGTTGACTTAAGCAGTTTGTTAATGTTTTTGGAGCAATCTGGTTGGTTCCACAAAAGTAAATATTAGAGAAGGTTCAGTGGTTAAGACTAGAAGTGCCCATATGTAATAGGTACTTTTAGTTAAATGTGGTATCACAATGGACTGAATAGTCTAAGTGAGCCTGAAATTTAATCGGGCTGCCACTTTAACCTAACCTAACCGTAGAAGTTTCTACGCAATCCATGGTGGAGCGTACATAAGATTCGGCATGGCCGAACTTACGGCCGTATATACTTGTTTCATATATGCACTCAAAAAAAAGTTTACTTGGATCCAAAGATTTTGATCTTCCTTTAAGGATTTTGGTATTAATTCCGAGCCAAAGATGCGGCTTTTTTAAAATAAAGAAGTTTTTTCGCGACCTATCTGTTATGTATATAGGTACATGTAATCTCTTTGTAGCATAAGTCTCATATAAGTCTCGTCTCTCTTCAAGTATATACCGTTACATTAAGTGTACGATCATCAATAAATAAATTATTAGTTTAGTCTGCTTTTAACTGCCGTGCGTTTCATTTCTCGGACATATCATCTGGCGACGAGGCAAAAGAGTTAATGATTGTGTTGAGAACATATATATTATATAAAAATTATATATATTATATAAAAAAAATACACATGGCAGAGTCTCATGTTGCATTGGTAGGAACCATTGAGGCCTTCAATATTGGTGATGATTTTCGCCTATATGCAAATAGGCTAAATCATTTGTTGGCGTTGAATAAGATTAAAACCGATGAAGACAAAAAAATCATTTCTTATTAGTCTTGGCGGAGCAGACCTTTATAAAACATTGTGTTCCTTATTGTCGCCTCGAACAGAAAGTAATTTTACTTATGATCAAATAATCCAAAGGCTGGAGTCACATTTTAAGCCTAAGAAAAATGTGATCATGGAGTGTTTCAAATTTTTTAAGAAGGAAAAAAGTCCATCTGAAACCATATCAGACTATATTGTGGAGTTAAAACAATTGTCAGTTGACTGCGAGTTCGGATCATTCCTTGATAAAGCACTTTTAATAAAATTCGTGTGGGGTTTGTGCAATGAAGGTATACAAAATCGATTGCTGAACGATAATTCTTTAACCACCTTCGATAAAGCATGTGACCTTGCATTGTCATTGGATATGACACAGAGTCAAGTGGAGATGATGAAGAATAACTCTATACACAGATTAAAAACTCAACGAACGAATATGGAAGTAAATAAACGAGAGAGCACTTTGGCAGCTGACAAAAGAGAGTCACGAATGACTGGGATAAAATGTTTCTACTGCAATAAAAGAGGGCATATAGAGAGAAACTGCTGGATAAAGAAAAATGATGAAAATGGAAACAAAAGAAATCGTGACAGAAGAGGTAAAAATAAACAAAGGCTGAATAACATTGACGACACGAGTAGCAGTGATAGTGATTATTTAAACAATTTATAAAATTTTTTTGCATGCAATTATACAAAACGTCTCTTAGTTACAATAAGAATTGAAAATTTAGACTGTGATATGGAAATCGATAGGGGAGTTTGTGTCTCCGTTATGCATATATCAGATTATAATTTGTATCTTAAACATATTGAAATAAGAGACGATAACAAATGCCTTAAAGTGGTAACAGGTGACCGCGTTAATGTTGTTGGTTCAGTAAATGTTAATGTAGAATTTAGAAATATAAAACAAAACGTCAAATTGTATATTTTGGATTCAAGCCAGAGATTTGACCCACTTTTTGGAAGAAACTGGTTAGATGTATTTGTTCCCAGTTGGCGGGATATGATTTCTGAAGTGGCAAATGTGAACATTATATCGGATTTTGATTTTGAAAGATATAGATCGTTGTTTTCAAGCTCGAATAGTTCGGTTATTAGAGAATACACCGCAGAAATTTGTTTGAAAGAGGAATCATATCCCATATTTTCCAAGGCTTATGCAGTTCCGTACGGGTTAAGAAAGAAGGTGGATGACGAATTAGACAAAATGTGTAATGAAGGTGTTCTAGTCCCTGTAAATCGAAGCCGGTGGGCAAGTCCTATTGTTATTGCTAATAAGGGAAATGGAGCAATTAGAATATGTGTAGATTGTAGGCGGACGGTTAATAGATTCGTTGAGATGGAACACTATGTCATTCCCCGTGTGGATGATATTCTTGCAAGCTTAGCTGGTTGGAATTTATTCTGTAAACTGGATTTGACTGGTGCGTATCTCCAGGTACAAGTAACAGAGAGATCTCGCGAACTTTTAACTATTAATACTCATCGTGGGTTATACCAATTTACAAGACTTATCTACGGCTTGAAAACTGCCCCTCAATTATTTTCTAAAATAATATGTGAAATCTTGAAAGGGTTAGAGAAGACATTTGTTTATTTTGGCGATATTTTAGTAGGAGGTGCTAATCGAGAGGAATGTTACGCCAATCTCCAAAGAGTTTTAGATAAACTACTGCATTTCAATGTTAAGGTTAATTTTGAAAAATGTAAGTTCTTCGAGAGAGAAATAGACTATTTAGGATTTGCCATAAGTAGTCAGGGAATTTTACCATCGAAATCCAAAATTCAAGCGGTTATCGATGCCCCAACACCACGGGATAAAACCCAACTTAGGTCGTACTTAGGAATGATTAGTTATTATAATCATTGTATTCCAAATTTATCGTCTGAACTTCACATATTGCATGATCTAACGAAAAACAATACAGTTTGGGATTGGAGTGAAAGGCATCAAAAAGTTTTTGAGAATAGCAAAAATCTTTTAACGGGAATCAACGTCCTCACGCATTACGATCCGTCAAAAACTATAATTATTTCGTGTGATGCCAGTCCATATGGAGTGGGAGCCATATTGTCCCACATAGTGGATGGAAAGGAGCATCCTGTAATGTATGCATCAAGCACGCTAAAGGCGGCTGAGCGTAATTACTCTCAACTACATAAGGAAGCCCTTGCAATTGTATTTGCTATAAAGAAATTTCACAAGTATATTTATGGACTACCTTTTGTAATTGAAAGCGATCACCAGCCATTAAGAGAAATATTCTCAGATAGGAAAAATTTGCCTTCCGTTACGTCAAGTAGACTACATAGATGGGCCATATTTCTCTCTATTCGTTATAAAAAGGGCTCTCAGATGTGTCATGCAGACGCCTTGTCAAGACTCCCAGTAAAAGGGGAGATTGAGGAAGAAGCTGACAGTATTAACATTTTCCATTTATTAGATGGAATTGAGTTAGACATAGGTGATGTCCGAAGTGCGATAGATAATGACTTTGATCTTAGTAACTTTTATGAATTTGTTATGTCAGGTTGGCCAAAGGAAATACCAGCACCATCCGAAAGGTATTTTCATAGACGTTACTCGTTGGGAACTGAAGATGGATGCTTGTATTATGGTGACCGTGTCGTCATACCAAAAACTTTACAGGAGAAAGTTCTTGTGTTATTGCATAATGGTCACATAGGCATTGTAAGAATGAAGTCATTAGCAAGAACATATGTTTGGTGGATAGGTATAGACCAAGATATAGAAAACTACGTAAAATCATGCCACGTTTGTTCTATATCTCAGAACTCTGCCAAGCCTATGTTAACATCATGGCCTGCATCTATGTACCCGTTCGAAAGGATACATTTAGATTTTTGCAAAGTTGAAAATATTACTATTTTGGTCATATGTGTCTAACATTTTCAAAATGGATTGATGCGAGGATAATGAAGGTCACAACAGCTAGCTACCTTATTGAAGTATTACGTTCATTTTTTTCAATTTTTGGATTACCACGACAGCTAGTGAGTGATAATGGACCCCCATTCGGATCGAGAGATTTTGTTTTATTTTGTGAAAACAGCGGCATTGAATGTCTAAAATTACCACCGTATCACCCTCAAAGTAACGGACCTGCTGAAAGAGCAGTTCAGACAGTGAAAGCTAGCTTAAAGAAATACTTATTGGATCCAAAGTATAGGAATAAGTCTTGGGATTTCAAAATTAGTAATTTTTTTGCTGAAGTATCGAACTACACCAACAGCAGTAACCGGCACAGCTCCGACCCTCACTGCAGTCGGTCCTACATACCGGGGTCGACACAGGGAAACCCTCCCTGTCCAAGGACTGCAACCCCCCCACGGGAATACAAATACATGTATGTACAAAAATCCCTTTGTCATCCCTTTCCCTAATCCTATCCCACATCCCATCCTTTTCCCCATCCCTTTTTCCTTCCTGGGCAGAGTCTGCCAGCCAGTCTGCTCAGAATACTTCTCCTTTGTGCTGGCGACATTGAGAGCAATCCAGGGCCAGTGAAGTATGTGTGTCCAGTCTGTTCGCGGCAGGTCACGTGCGGAGGTTACTCCGTGATGTGCAGCGAATGTCACAATTGGGTACACCTACGTTGCTCGGGACTCAAGTATGTAGGAGATTACAATCCTACATTCAAGTGTCACACCTGTGTGCGCCTGCCCCCCGTGTCGCCCCCTACTGTAGTCACTACGGCGAGACCTTCTCACGATGTGACTGCGGATCCCACACCACTGATCATGACCCATCCCCCCACATCATCACACACAACAATTATTTCACAAACACCAAGTCCGAGTCCGTCCGTGAACCACAGTATATCTGGCCAAGAGACATGTCAGGCTTGCAAAAAGAGACTCACCCAAGCAGCTAAACCGGTTAGGTGTTCCATCTGCAAGACCTCGACACATATGAGATGCTCAGGCCTCAGAAATTCGGACCAGTAACCCCTGACTTTGTTGGTACCTGCTGCCGGAGAATCCAACAATTTCAGCAACCCCATACCTCTAACAATAGCCATCTATCCCAACAGACGACAGTTGACCCTTCCTTGCCAGCACATTCAATAATTCGGACTGTCCCGTCCACTGATAGGAACCAGTTGAGTGGGCTCAAGATCCTACAGTGGAATTGTAATGGGCTGACAAGGAAGATTACTGAAATCACGGACTTCATGGACAAGAAGGGTATTCTCATATCCGCGCTCCAGGAGACTAAACTCTCCAGCAGGAATGGTCTCACTAGATCATCCTGCTACTCTGTGATCAGGCAAGACAGAGAAAGGAATGCCGGAGGGGGAATAGCCTTCATTGTCCATGATTCCGTGAGATACAGACCAATGCCACTGACCACTGTCACGGTGGCGGAGAAAGACATATGTATTCTAAACGTATATATTCCTCCCGATTCAGCTTGCCAGACAGGATACAAGCCAATGCTGAGGCCTCACCTCAACACTGCGCACACTATCCTGTTAGGCGACCTGAATGCACATCATGACAGCTGGTACTCAGAGCTTGGATGTGACGCCAGAGGAGAATTGATTGTGGATCAGGTGTATGACACAGATTTCTGTGTGGTAAATGAGAACCACCCGACTCGCATAACGGCCACATGCCGAAGCTCCCCTGACGTCACCATGGTTAGCTCTGACCTCGTGACTCAGACCACATGGCATGTAGACATAGCCATGAACTCCGACCACCTCCCGATCACAGTGTACATTGACTTAGGGACAGACACCGTTATTGCAGAGAAGAGAACGTTTATGAACTTTGGTAAAGCTAATTGGGAGCTATTTACCTCGCTAACCGAGTACGAGTTTGCCACTGCCCCACTACCAACGTCAGCGCCGGCTGGAGAGAAATTCTTCAGGGATGTTTTGAATAGGGCGTGTAAAAGATGCATACCAGCGGGCCGGATCCCCGACATCCGTCCGAATTTCCCCATGGAAGCATCAAGGTTGGCAGATAAGAGGGACGAGATCCGGAAAGTAGATCCAGCTGACCCCAGGATCCCGAGTCTCGCTAAGGAGATCGACCGGCTTGTAGCCACACATAAGCGAGAAAAGTGGCGCAAGCATCTGGAGGAGTCTGATCTTGTATCCAAACGGCTGTGGTCTACGATCTCTCGAACCCCAAACGTAAAGATAACATCTCTATAACGTTTGGGGGCAAACTCCTAAAGACGACACACGTGTAGCGAATGCTTTCTGCAGACAATTTGTCGAGCACCCCAATACAGTTGATCGCGCCAGCAGGAAGCAAAGGCGAGTCTTCCGTGCACTCAGACAGGACAACCCTCCTATGGTCATCAGTCAGGAGAATGTTCTCCGGGCGATAAAGGCCGCCAAGAGCTCCACAGCAGTTGGCCCAGATGGCCTGGCTACGAGGATGTTGAAACACATTGGAGAGAATGGTGTTAGATATCTGACCCACACCTTCAATGTCTGTCTCAGCACCCTTGAAATACCTGACATCTGGAAAGTAGGGAAGGTTGTTCCCGTTCTAAAACCGGGAAAACAGGCACACCTTGGAGACTCGTATCGACCAACTACTCTTCTATCCCCCGTAACGAAGATTCTGGAAGCTATTTTACTGCCCTACTTCGCAGAACATCTAATGTTGGCAGAACATCAGCATGGTTTTCGCTCGGGCAGGAGTACAACCACCGCGTTGTGTGAATTAACAGCCAACATTGCAGAGGGACTGAATAGTAAGAGGCCGCATAAGCGTTCGATTCTCGTAGCGCTGGACTTGTCTAAAGCGTTTGATACGGTGAACCATACCACACTCTTGGGAGATATCTTGGGAACCACCCTTCCCAACAATCTCAAGAGATGGTTGGCGAACTATATGGCTGGCAGACAGTCCTACGTGGAATTTAGAGGAAAAAGATCAACGCCCAGGAGAAACAAACAGGGCGTACCTCAAGGCGGTGTATTGTCCCTCCTCCTCTTCAATTTCTACGTGGCTGGAGCTCCCCAACCACCACCAGGTGTCCACCTGATAACCTTTGCGGACGACTGTTCCATAGTAACAACAGGTAGGGACATAAGGGAGCTTGAGGTGAGGATTAATGATTACCTACCTGCACTTAGGGACTTCTTTTTCGACAGGAATCTGAAACTTTCTGCCCCCAAATCGACAGCGACCATTTTCACATCGTGGACCAAAGAGGTGAACATGGAACTCGATATCCACATTCGTGGCCAGAGTATCCCCACATCCAAGAACCCCAAGGTTCTTGGTGTGACGTTTGATAGCCTGTTCCTCTTTGGTAAACATGCGGAAATGGTAGCTAAGAAAGTTGGAAGCAGAAACAAGATCCTGAAGGCATTGGCTGGTAGCACCTGGGGGAATGATAAAGAGACGATACAAAAGACTTATGAGTCTATTGGTCGTCCCCTTATCGATTACGCGGCCCCCGTTTGGACTCCCAGTATTAGCGATATCCAATGGAGGAATCTTCAGACGGTGCAAAATACTGCGTTGCGGATTGCAACTGGATGTCACTCTAAAACTCCAGAACAGCATCTGCAACATGAGGCCAAAATGCTATCGGTGAGGCAACACTGTACCCTCCTCACCCAACAGCACCTGATAAAGTGCAGGAGTGTGAACCACCCAAACCATGCCACATCCAGGAGGGCAACGACCGAAAGGGTCAGACCCATTCGGTTCGATTTTAGGAGAGATTTACAGTCAATGGTACACGTGATCGGCGATGACATTGATGAGGGAATAAGGACGGCTATGAGGGCAGTGCACACGGCAGCGGTTCAGAATGCAATAGACTCCTACCAGTGCAGTGTTGTACTGGGTGGGAGACCACCACCAATCAGCGACGATGAGAGACGGCTTCCTAGAAAAACCAGGTCGGTGCTATCCCAGCTAAGATCGGGGATCTCTAGGTATCTAAATAGTTACCTCTCCATTCTGAACCCGGCAATTCAGGATGTCTGCCCGAATTGTGGACATTCGCCTCATATCACGAGGCATCTCTTCGAATGTCCTGCTAAGCCAACGGACCTGACACCTACTTCACTTTGGACTCATCCAGTAGAGGCAGCTCGCTTCCTTGAGCTGGATGTTGACGCCTCAATGTCAAATCCTAACTAATTGTTCTGTTTTGTCTTTTCCTTTGTTTTGTTTTTTTTTGTTCTACATGCAACTTTCCCAGGGGCTACAACAACAACAACCGGCACCGCCCCTGCACATTTAATTTTTCGATTTAAACCTAAGACATTGTTAGACAAATTAAACCCAAAGGCAACAAATAAGAAAACAGAAGAGAAAGATAAAGAAAACAAGACTATGAATGAAAGTAAGAATGTAAAATCAACAAACAAAAATACAAAAACAATTACCACTCCAGAATATAAAATTAATGAAACAGTTCTCTATAGAAATGTGTTTAATAATTATCACAAGTGGATTCATGCTAAAATAATTAAAAAATTTAGTAGTCTAAGATATTGTATTAACATAAATGGCAGGTCAAGAATTGTACACATCAACCAATTGGAAAAATTCGTAGGAAGAGAAATTAATTCTAATAGAAGAGTCTTAACATTTTGTAGAGATAGAAACACAAGAAAAAGAAACTTTGATGAATTCACAGGAGTCGTATTAAGACGCTCCGAGAGAATAAAGAAACAAAAACAATACAAATCAAGTTCGGAAGAAAGTTTGTAAAAAAAAAAGAAAAAAACAAACATAGTCTTTTGTTGCTGTTGTTGTACAGTTTTATATAGTTAATGTAATTGTAAGCTTATTAGTTTTTTTATTCATTTTTTTTCGCAATTACGTAGTCTCTATTTAAATTGAGGAGGAAATGTTATGTATGTAATCTCTTTGTAGCATAAGTCTCATATAAGTCTCGTCTCTCTTCAAGTATATACCGTTACATTAAGTGTACGATCATCAATAAATAAATTAATAGTTTAGTCTGCTTTTAACTGGCGTGCGTTTCATTTGTCGGACATATCACTATCTGGCTTTAAATCTAGGACCAATAAAATTAAAATTAGGAATCAGATCTTATTTATTAAATGTTCATTCTATTTTCGCGGTTTATTAATAAAGGTACTCACGTACAAACAAGTTCCTGTTTAAAAATCAAAATTATAACAGATACTTCAAAGTAAAAAATGTTTTCTGAATTCCTAAAAAAAAACTTTAATCTAAAGGCGCTAAATCCTCAAAATAAATCTTAGCCTATATTTGAAGCGTTTTTATCATAAATCTAAAGTTTTAATATTTCAGTTAATTTAAGGACAATTTCTTTAAATCAATAATGTGTTTCTTTACTTTAAGGAAAATTAGTCTTAGTTCAAAGACATGCGACTTAAACGAAGGGACGCAAATTTACAAAATGTGTGTCCTACATTTAATGAATAAAAATTTTGAAGCAACGATTATATACTTTATTTTAATTAAAATTTCATTATTTTAAAGGAATTTGTCCTTACTATTTTGTAAATTTCGCTTCCTAAAATTTAGGTTGCGTAATCTTTAATATCACGTAAATATTTTTTTCAATGTGCAATCGATGAAGCTATAAACCATTTGAAAAAGTAGTTGGAATAAATAACTTTGGCTCAACTGCAGTTTATGGGCCCCTCACCGAATTGCTTAAAATTAATATATGTTGTGTCATTCGGTGAGCTGATTCCAACAAAGTGACCCATACCCGGGGGAAGTACCCGGGTCTTGAGATATAGCCCTCCAAAGGGTCAATAAAAACTTGATATATCATTTTTGTTTTTGCCCAATCTAGACAAACTTGGTATCATATGAAAGCTTATTCAATGCACTGTTATACGCAAAAAATATTTTTATTCTGAGTAGAAAAAAAAATGTATTATTACTGAAATAATTTTTGTATGTTGTAAGTATTAACCCAAGGGGGAAAAGTGGCTGGCCGGACAGAGTCCAAAGTGGGCTAACGTGGACCCAAGGGGGGAGAGTAAATATGTTCTCCCCTTGTGTTTGCGTTAGCCCACTTTGGACTCTGTCCATTGGAGAAAGTCTTAAACCCCGGCCGAAGGCCGGCTACTTTCCCCCCTTGGGTCTGCGTTAGCCCACTTTGGACTCTGCCCATAGGAGAAAGTCTTAAACCCCGGCCGAAGGCCGGCTACTCTCCCCCCTTGGGTCCACGTTAGCCCACTTTGGACTCTGTCCGGCCGGCCACTTTTCCCCCTTGGGTTAATACTTACAACATACAAAAATTATTTCAGTAATAAAACAATTTTTTTTCTACTCAGAATAAAAGCTCAATAACTTTGCTAAAATGGACCTATAAAGACATGTAGTACATCAATCAAAAGGCCAGAAACTAGGCTTTCAAGTTATGTATAAAAAAATTAGGGTATCATCGAAGACTTTTTGAGATATAATGAAAATAACAAAAAAAATAGGGTAAAAATTTTCTTTTTTTATTTATATCTTCCAAACTAAATTAAATATTAAAAAGATATTTTCTTGCGTATAAAAGTGCATTGAATAAGCTTTCATATGATACCAAGTTTGTCTAGATTGGGCAAAAAAACAAAAGAGATATATCAAGTTTTTATTGACCTTTTGGAGGGCTATATCTCAAGACCCGGGTACTTCCCCGGGTATGGGTCACTTTGTTGGAATCAGCTCACCGAATGACACAACATATATTAATTTTAAGTAATTCGGTGAGGGGCCCATAAACTGCAGTTGCTCCGATTTAGCATATTTCGTTTAAAATTGTTTTGAAGTATCCTTTATAATTTGGATAATTTACTTTAAGTATAATTTACTTTAAAGTATCCTTTATAATTTGGATTTTTATACTGACGTTTCTTTGTATGTGAATATTTTTATTAATATACCGCAAAAAGAGAATGCAAATTCGATATATGAAATCTGTACCCTAATTTTAATTTTATTGATCCTAGATTTAAAGCCACATAGGTCGCTACAAAATGTCTTTATTTTAAAGAGTGCATATAAAAACAAGTATATACGGCCGTAAGTTCGGCCAGGCCGAATCTTATGTACGCTCCACCATGGATTGCGTAGAAACTTCTACTAAAGACTGTATCCACAATAGAATTCCTTTGGTTGCGGTAACACTTGCCGATGGCAAGGTATCTTAAAGCTTCTTAACACCGTCTTCTCAATTGTAACTTAGTTCATACGGGGTATATATTACACAAAAAAGGCCGATTAAATACGTATATAATTCAGTTTGACAAAATTTTCTATAGAAATAAAATTCGTTTTGTTTTGTTATTGTTGGTTTCTTTCTTTAATCATTGTTGTTGTTTTTGATTTCAGCTTAAAACCATGCATTGACTAAACTACAAGTGTAGCTTCACCAACAGAGGCAAAGAATGTTTGTCAAATTTATTTGGGCAAAGCCCTATAGACTGCAAGATGGTTGGATGGACGTACGTTTCGGATTCGCATACCATACCTATTTACCAATTTTTGCATGATTGTTAGAGAACATATACTAACACCATATACCAAATTTCAACCGGATCGAATGAATTTTGCTTCTCCAAGAGGCTCCGCAAGCCAAATCTGAGCGTCAGTTTATATGGGGGCTATACGTAAAAGTGGTTCGATATGGCTCAATTGCAATACCATCAGACCTATCTTCAAAAACAGCTACTACTTGTGCCAAGTTTCAAGTCGATAGCTTGTTTCGTTCGGAAGCGTGATTTCAACAGACGGACGGACGGACATGCTTAGATCGACTCTGAATTTCTCCACGACCAAGAATATATATACTTTATGTGGGTCTTAGAACAATATTTCGACGTGTTACAAACGGAATGACAAAATTAATATACCACCCCCCCTGAAAAAAATATTGACCTAATAGGTAATATTATGAAACCTGACGACACGCTATATACACAATATTATATTTAAACTAAAGAAATTTTAATTACAAGAATGAACAATTGTTTTAAAAATTTGTTTACTTAAATTGAGGATAGGAATCTTTGAAATTTGTCCCTCTGTTAATGTAGTAAGTATTTCAAGTACGACAATTTTTTCTTAGAGTAATTTTTTCTTACCAGGCAGGTCAAGTTCGAAGATTGGCTATATCGGTCCAGGTTTTCATATAGTCCCCATATAAACCGACCTCCCGATTTGGGGTCTTGGGCTTATAGAAACAGTAGCTTTTATCCAATTTGCCTTAAATTGGAAATCTAGTGGTATTTTCGGACCATAAAGAGGTGTGCCAAAAATGGTGAGTATCGGTTCATATTTTGGTATAGCCCCCATATAGGCCGATCTCCCGACTTTACTTCTTGGACGTATAGAATCCGTAGTTCTTATCCAATTTGCCTGAAATTGGAAATCTAGAGGTATTTTAGGACCATAAAAAGGTGCGCTAAAAATGGTGAGTGTCGATCCATGATTTGATATAGCCCCCATATAGACCGAGATCCCGATTTTACTTCTTAGGTTTATAGAAACCGTAGTTTTGATCAAATTTGCCTGAAATTGGAGATCTAGAGGTATTTTCGGACCATAAAGAGGTGTGCCAAAAATGGTGAGTATCGGTTCTTTCTTTTGGTATAAAATGCTACCAAACATAATATGTTCATGTAAAACAAACATAACAATGTTTCGGCAATATCCAATAATATATGTGCTTCCTGCAAAATATGTAAGGAACATATATTACAGAAGCGTTTTTTTTGAGGATGTAGTGTGCGGTTTAGGTTTAGATGGGGTTCTATTTGCTTAGTATCGTTGTAACCCTTACGATCCTCCTAGCGGACATTCGCCATCACGCAGTATGTGCTTGCATGTAGTCAGAGCATACCAACAGATTCTAGTTCCCCTGGAATATGTAAGGCAATTCCAAGCCATGCCAACTCATCCGCTTCGCAGTTCCCCCTGTATGTTCCTATGCCCAGGCATCCATATTAGGTGAATATTGTACTGCTCAGCCATACCGTTAAATATTGCTAATATTTCAGCCTAAAATCACTACAGTGATTAGGTAATCTTTTCTCTTTTTGAAGTTCCAGGTCTTTAGAATATACTCCGAATCCTACTTGTCCATCCAATTTGGAGCTATCAGTATAGAAATCTATGTATCGTTTATTCCCCGGGGTCTGTGTGCACCACGTCTCACTGTTGGTAATTAGAGTTTCAAACTTTTTGTTGAAAAGTGGTTTCGTGGTTTCAGAGTGTAATCCACTACATTAGGAACATCTGGCATTATTGTGAGGACCGAACTGTGACCATGCAATTTTTCCGACCACAGCAGTAGTTCACGCAATGGTACAGCTGTTGTTGCTGCTGACTGTTTGGCTAATACGTCAAAAGGTAATAGATACAGTATGACATTACGAGAATTTGCTCCAGCCTTACTGAATGCGTCTGAGATACGCAAGCACGCCATTCGCTGAACATTATCTAAGATTGTCGGCTGCTGAAGTGTCGGCCACCGGACCACAATACCATATAGCATTACAGGTCCAACCACTATCCACACTTTTTCTCTATTGCCTTTTTGTACGAGTACAAGATTACCAAAGCTTTTCTCGCTCTTTCTTCAATATTCAGCTTAAAGTTCAGCTTCGTTTTCAATATAACTTAAAAGTATTTTATACACTCACCCAGCAAATAAAGCGTCGCCAAAAAAGTAATGAAAATGTTCTTTTTGGATCCGGAAGTGGTGCAAAATTGACGCAGAAGCGATGAATTTAACATGGGCTTGTCATAGGACGGAAGTCCTCCATTTCAACAGCCGGTGCACTGAATTTGCATTACTTCTTCAGGTGTGATCCGAATTCAATGTTTTGGATGTAAATTAAAAAATTCTGTGATATTTGGTCAAATAAATATTTTTTATAATTTTTAATGGATTCTAACGCTTGTCTGAAACGTTTGACCTCAAATATTTTCAAAAATTCACAATTTTTGAGATCGGATTTAGAATTTTTTTTCGACAAAATTTAAATAATATGTACCATTTTATGAATTCTTACTCTATTGTTAACCTATTTGAAACAAAAAAAGTTAAAATTACCCATTAAAAATATGAAAAAAGCATGTTATAAAAAATTGAATGAAAAGAACTTCCTGTGTAGTTCAAATAAAGAACAGCATTGGGAGTACATCTTCTGGAAGTGCTTTTAAAGTTGTGCCTTTGGAAGAACTTCCAAATTTTTTTTGCTGGGCACCAAAAGGAATTTTAATACCACCTAAGGAGGTGGGCTTAAACCGTGGGAATTTTGCGTAGATGACTAGTTCTGTTGTTGCAGGTTTTACCACAAGACCATTTTCCTTTGCCTATTTCCTCAAATGTGACTAGCTTAAATCGTCCTTGATACCAACCGGCCTCTTGGTGTCGAGGACCTGGATTTGCTTTGCTTAGCCGGCAACGCACTTGGGTCGACTGATCCTAATTTCTTTAGTATAAATAAAGCATTTATGCATTCCTTAAATCTCTTTCTTGAGGGATTAACTCCTTTTGATGTCATTATTTTAGAGAAGGTTTGACTTCAAAGTATCGCAACCTATCGACCCGTCTACAGGTCGACTAATTAGGCTTAACTCTTGGTCATTGTCCAAATTTTTATCGTTAGTTTAATAGCTGATGGCCTTAGCAGCCAATGCTTCTTTCTCTTTTTATCATACATTTACTGTATGATTAAAATAAACCATAAATAAATAAATAATAACTTCAGTTGAAACCCGTCCACTGCGCCCTGAAGTTAGCGGACCAGTTGATGACTTTGAATTTCGCTGCAGGGTGGTTTAATTTATCACCACACTTAAAATTCGTAATAAGTACTTATTACGATGAAATTTAATAATCCGCTATTAAAACCACGTCCGTTCAGTTCGAAGGTTGAATACGGGATTGAGCGGATGAAATTTGAACGAGATAAAAAAAAGATGATCTGGACCATTAAAAATGTGCCTCCTTGGCCAAGGCCGGGACAATGTTTGCGAATGTAGTTTGAAATATATGGAATTAATGCTGCATTTCCTTTGTAACTACAAAATTAAAAATTTTCTTTTTAGACTAGTCTTGAATACTATTAATATATTAGAGTTTTAAGTTGTCATAACTTTAAGCAACTCTCTTTTCTATTTGCTGTACTCCTTTTGAATTCTGAATTTATCTGTAAAGTTTAGTATAAGTTTCCGGTCTCTTTCATAATTCAGCTTTCGGCGGTAAATAAATTTTGTGATCTCATATTAAAATCATTTCTCATTTCTCTCTTTTTCTACCATTACTGTAACGACAGGTTTCCCCTCAAGGCTAGGGTATTGCTCACGGGGCCGGGTTCGTCACCGAAATTTGTTTGTTTCAGAGACAAAGAGAACACAAGAGGTGATAAGGTTTTACAGAAAGTCTTTATTGAGAATTAATTGAGTTGCCTAGGCGGTACACAATATCTTGCAGCCTTAGCTATCGATAATATACTCGGATCACGGTGGATCACTTCACGGTCCAGTTCGGTGAGTGGGCGGTATATGAAACCACGCCGGCTGGGTTGTATGTCACGAGGATGTAGACGGCGGGGCACGGGGAAGTAGGTTTGTCGCAAGTCGGGTCACGGTGGCGTGGGTCGGTGGCGAGCGGCCTCACGTGGCCCTAGTCGCTGTCACGTCTGTGTGGAAGGGGCCAGTGGCGGCTAGGACGCACTGTTCCAATGTGTATTGAAAGTCGTGTCACAGTGACGTGGGTCGGTGTGAGTGAACTCACGTAATCCTGGTCACGGTCACGTCTGGATGGAAGTGATACCTGTGGCAGGTGAGGACTAGCGGTATCAAGTCAATGTCGTGTCTAGGAGAACGTGATACCAGTGGCTGCGAAGACTCGCGGTATCAAGTCAATGTCGTGTCTAGGTGAACGTGATACCAGTGGCTGCGAAGACTCGCAGAATCCGGTCACTCTTGTGTCGTGTCTAAGTGGACGTGATACCAGTGGCTGCGAAGACTCGCGGTATCCTGTCACTGTTGAGTCGTGTCTAAGTGAACGTGATACCAGTGGCTGCGAAGACTCGTGGTATCCTGTCACTGTTCAGCCGTGTCGTGTCTAAGTGAACGTGACACCAATGGCTGCGATGACTCGCGGTATCCTGTCACTGTTGGGAATTGTCGTGTCTAAGTGAACGTGATACCAGTGGCTGCGAAGACTCGCGGCATCCAAGTCGCTGTTGAGTCGTGTCGTGTCTAAGTGCAGTGTTACTAGTGGTGGTGAAGACGCACTGTAACTCAGTACTTGTCGTGTCTTGTCTTGCTGATGTCCAAGTGGCGTACGTCTTAACTCACTTGAAATTTTATGTTCTAATTCAACTCACCCACTTGTCTGGTTGCTCGTTCACTCAAAACTGACTTCCTTGTTTGACCTACTTTGTCCCTTTTATATTGTCCCTACGCATCGCTGCTGACATCCACTTCACTACACAGCTTCATTGCAGTTACAATAACAAACCCCTTTTTACACCCACAAGCATTGATCTATGCTTATGCTGACATACATTGGCTGCCCACTGCATAAGCATATGTGCGGTTGTTTGTTCGTTGTTAGCTTTGTCCACTTGCTGATCGGTGCATTGTCCCTATGTATGTTTGGTTGTTCGCTGTTGGTATGCTGATGCGTTGAACATAGGCAATGTTTATGTATGTTTGATTGTTCGCTGTTGGATATGCTGATGCGTTGATCATAGCTAACAAAGATAATAAAAGAGGAAGATGGGAGATTGGCTACTGAGCACATCAAACCATTTAACACATTAGTTTAATACTCGAACCATACGCGTATACGACAAGTATTGACATAGCATTAAAATGCACATAAAAAGAAATTAAGAGCACGAAATAAATTTCCATAAAGGGGAAAATGTAATTTTTTTTTGTTGTTGCCTAAAATTTATCATTGTTTCATTAAGAAAATTAAATTTTTCATTTAAAAAATAAAAACTAAAAACAACTAAAAGGTTACAAACATGTATTAAACTAATCTGGTAAATGCAACATTTGGTATGACGCAAGCCAATCTCCCATCTTCCTCTTTTATTATCTTTGATAGCTAATGAATTTGGTTGTTTACCACTCAGGTGCGTGGCAGGTAACGGTGCATGCTGGACAATGTTGTAAACAATTAAGAGAAAGTAAACAGCAACGAGGTCAGATAATACAGGAGAGTATTACATGGCTATTGACAACTCATGTATTAAAATCAAGCAGTGTTTTATGTGGAAAACAAATTCATTAATATATTCAATTCATAATGAATTCATAAATAAAAAGAAAATTCAATAAATAAAATTCAATTCATAATTATTAACTAAATAAATAATTCATATACAAGGCAATTCAACAAATAAAATAAAACAAAGATAACAAAACATAACAAACAGCTCAGTGGGGAGGAAAACGAGCGTTAGCGACTTTCGTCGTCACACTGCCTCCCCTCCCACTGGCCTCGAGCCTTATAATGCCTTACCCTGGCGGTTGACCAAAATCCACAGGTAGCGGCTTCCAACCAGGACCACGTACGGCAGATCGCATGTAAGGCTGTAGATTCAGTTCCTCCGGCAGCGGCTCGTAGCTCTCGAATGGCACTGAAGCCAGCTCTACCTCATCCCTAGACGGCACGACAATGGCACTCGCTATATGTCTAGGGACGGTCTCTTCTGTCTTCCGAGTGGCAACCAGACGGAGGTTCTCCCTGGGCCGAGGTGACTCCTCATCCGTATCGGACTGATCGACCAGCGCATAAGCCTTGAACCCAGACCAGTTCTGGAGCGGTGTCGGCATGTTGTCCATGGCATGGCAAGGCGAAACAACGGGTAACGGCGTAGCAGGAAACGAACTCGGTCGCCTAATTTGTGGGTGGGTCGTCGCGCTTGTGGCCTCGGGCTCACTATCGGAGGATAGCACAATGACCTCCATCGGTTTTTCTTCTGATGGTGGACGTGCCGCGGGTTTCTTGGCTGAGACAGGACCCTTGATTCTCCGGAGCAGTACCTGGCAACGACGGATTCGGCTCTCTACTTCCTCCTTCTGCCATCGGTGCTTATAGTTTTGTTTAAACGACCTTCCCGCCGGCCACCGCCTGGCCTCGGTCACTTCTTCCGGCTTTGTTGTCCGCGCCACTACTCCTCTTGCCACTAGTGGTTGTCTTCATATTAAACCTGCGGGAAGATATAACTTTATCATTAGTATGTACAACATTGATTTTCCTTTCCTCCCGATTGGACGAAAGGTTTTAAGTCTCCCAAGTGTGCATTTCGTTTAAGTTTGCAATGACTGGCGACGGGAAGCTGATTACTTCAAATGGCCCGTCGAATTTAGGTGCTAGCTTAGCAGCAAAATTGTCGATGACCTTGGAAAGCGGATATTGCCGGACCAACACCAGGTCCCCGATTGCAGGTTTCCAGGACCGCCTTCGCAAGTTATAATGTCGCCTTTGATCTTCTCCGGCCCGAGCTAATTGTGTACGCACCATCTTAAGGATGTCTTGTAGGGTTTCCGCGCGTTCGGTAGGACTGCGGCTCGTGGTTCCCGTGCCCGCGACCACTTCGTCAAAGAGCGCATGCGGTAGCCTTGGCTCCTGACACTGAATAAGATAGGCTGGACTGAATCCCGTCGACTCCAAGACGCTCGTATTCAAAGCCAGATTAATCTCGGGAAGATATTCATCCCACCTGGTATGCTGATTTCGAGATATCTGGGCCATCATAGTCTTAATTGTTCGGTTCGCCCGCTCCGTGGAGTTCTCCTGTGGGCAATATGGCGCTGTGAACTGTCGTCGCACGCCCACGTCCTCCAAATACTTCATAAGCACCGGGCTCGTGAACTGGTTACCATTGTCCGTGAGAAACACCTTCGGTGCCCCGAAACGCGACAGAATCCTCTCTCTAAATGCCTTGACAACTCCTTCCCCCGTTGGCTTACGGAGCGGTATCAGCTCGACCCACTTTGAGAACCTATCGACGAACACCAATAACATAGTGTTTCCGTGTTTGGTTCGTGGCAAGGGTCCTACAAAGTCGGCACACACGGTTCCTCGGGCACAGCTATCAACATTTCCCCCGCTGGCGCCGACTGGCTGGGTTTATATTGCTGGCATGATTGACAACTTCGGACAAACTTCGTAACGTCTCGTATCATGCCAGGCCGATAGTAGCACTCACAAACCCGATTTGTGGTCTTACGCACACCCAGATGGCCCGCAACCGGTTGCGTGTGGTTCTCTTCCAATACTCTTTCTCGTAATTGAACCGGGACGCATAGTTTCCATGGCGTGTGATTTTCGTCGCTGTGGCTTCGTTGTATATGTCGGCAAAGTTCCTTACCAATTATCGCGTAGTCTGGATATTTCGACGGCTCGCGGCAAACATTTGCAATCATCTTCGACGTCCATGCGCATTGCTCGGTTGCCTCCTCCACCGCTCCCTGCAGCGTTTCCATAGGCTGGCGGGAAAGCGTATCCGCAACTATGTTCTGAGCGCCTTTACGATATGTGACGGTAAAAGTGTATTGTTGGAGCTCCAGCGCCCAACGAGCCAATCTTCCAGTTGGATTATCTATGGAGTGTAACCCCTTAAGTGCTAGATGATCGGTAATTACCTGGAATTGGTATCCTTCTAAGTAGGGACGCATTTTCCGAACTCCCCATTGTATTGCCAGGCACTCTTTCTCGCTCCGTGAAGGCTGTGAACTTTTTACTTTCTTCCTCCAAGGGAATTTGCCAGTACCAATCTTTCAGATCGAGGCTGCTTACATACCTAGCCTCACGTAGGCGATCCAAGATGGAGTATATCCTCGGCAAGGGGTAGGCATCCGGCTCGGATTTGCTGTTTAAATGCCGGAAGTCCATACACAACCGCCATGTGCCATTCTTTTTCGGGGCTGAAGTGATCGGTGAACTGTAGGGACTCCTCGAGGGTTCGATAAATCCTCCAGCCAGTAGTTCATTTATCTTTTCGTCAATTATTGCTAGCATTGCCGGATTCCGTGCGGCGTAACGAAGTTTAAACGGCCGGTCATCTTTCATCACTATTCGATGCATGGCGACTACTGAAGGCCCGCTGATATCAAGAAACAGCTCCAGCTCCTGGTCAATAAACTCGCGAATTTTTCCTTGTTCCGCCAAGGCATGTTCCCCTATCCCGCGATGTCCGAACCCACGTCCTCGGGGTTCGGCTGGGTTTCCCTTGTACCTTCCTTGAGTGCCCGATGCCTCAGATCCGCTTCTGGCCCCCTTGACTCGAATGGGCACGAAACGCCGGCGCAACTCAGCGCAGCTCCTGCTGCCACCAGGAAATCCAAACCCAGTATAACATCTTCGGTTGTCTCAGGCATCACCAGGAATCATTGTTAGCTTTGTCCACCTGCTGATCGATGCATTGTCCCTATGTATGTTTGATTGTTCGCTGTTGGGTATGCTGATGCGTTGATCATAGCTAATGCATTTGGTTGTTTACCACTCAGGTGCGTGGCAGGTAACGGTGCATGCTGGACAGTGTTGTGAACAAGAACAAGGGTAGGCAATTAAGAGAAAGTAAACAGCAACGAGGTCAGGTAATACAGAAGAGTATTACATGGCTATTAACAACTCATGTATTAAAACCAAGCAGTGTTTTATGTTGAAAACAAATTCATTAATATATTCAATTCATAATGAATTCATAAATAAAAAGAAAATTCAATTCATAATTATTAACTAAATAAATAATTCAAATACGAGGCAATTCAACAAATAAAACAAAACAACGATAACAAAACATAACAAACAGCTCAGTGGGGAGGAAAACGAGCGTAAGCGACTTTCGTCGTCACATTACTTAACGTTGATTCCCATGTAAGTATTCTTTGTGATCACACATTAACCCAGGAGCCTAAGTTCCATCATCAATTGAATAATACCATTTTTACCTCTTGTTATTCTATTTGGAGACCTTAGTTTTCAACTTGAGCTTTAGCTCTAAGTTTGTAGACCGAACTACAATATTCGTGGTTTTTATCTCCCTTTCGCAAATTAACAACAACTTTCTGAATATTTCCTCTGTACTTTCAATGATGGGATAGTGTTGCCAAAAAGAGACTCGTATGCGAGAATTTTTCGAGGAAGTAGATTTAATGATTTTTTAATTTTATTAGTCTGTATTTATCACAGTTACTGATCAAACTAGGTTCGAAGATAAAATAAGTGTTTCACATGGTGAGAAATTAATTTTAATATATGTATTCCATTTACAAGTTTTCGTTTGTTAGGAAAAACAATTATTGTAGTATTTTTGTATGTTATGGTATCTCTATCTCATATAGAAATATATAAAAGAATACATTTTATTTCTTGTTGTATATATTACTTACAAGTTGTTTTATATAAACATATTTTTAGGTAATTTTGTTTGCAAAACGAATTTTGTCCATATTGTCCGATAAAAGCCTGCATCTTCGTTCCTCCAATATTCTTTCCGATGTCGATGGCTAACATCCATGAAGTGTTTCAATTGATGGTGTATATATTTTTTGTCTTTTAATAGCATAACTTTCACATTATTTACGATTTGAACTCTTCGTTCTAATTTCACAAAAATATACACTTCAAAGCAAAAACAATAGAAAAGGAAGATTGGAAAATGGGCGACGTCATACCAAAAGTTGCATTTACGGTGTTCGATACATACACGTTCGTTCATTTTTAATTTGCAATATTTTTTCTTAAAAACTCACAAATGATGTTAAATTTTGTGTAAATAATAATGAGAAACTTTTGACCGATTGTTCTACGTCATTCCCTGATATAAATTTCTTTTTATTCTTAGTTTAATTTGTGGAACAAAAAATCATAAACGACACGTTTGCATCGAACGCCGTCAATGGTTTGATACCCTCTGCTGCCATTTTCCCATCTTCATCTTCCATTGTTTTTGCTTCAAAGGGTTGTTGGTAGAAACCTGCTTTTTAATTTTTGCCATGACTTCTGAGTCTTGTGGATCTACACCACAAACCAATATTAACTTCAATGTACATATCCATGAAGTGTTGGGTTCAACTCGGAACTCAAAACCATTTTGAAAAGGTTTGCCAGAATTCAAATAAGTTCTTAAGTAGACTACCGTTTACTACAGTATTTTTTTTAATTTCTGTTTTATTTTTTGTCACTGTGAATGCTTAAAATAGAGCTAAGCTACTGAAAATTTATTGAGGCAAGACCACAATCAAAAACATTTTTCGGCAGGTTCAAGTGTAGTTCACTTAGGATTTAGTGAATTATCCGTATTTATTTTGGTAATTGGTTAATAGTTTCGCTGCAAATAGATGATGCTGATGAGGAATGTGGTAGGTCCAAAACGGACAAATATATCACAAAGCAGGAATAGGCAAATTCCTGGTGAAGAATACAATTTTTTTCCAGTTATATTTCCTAGGCAATTCTGACACTAACAGTGGTGCAATTCTATGGGAATATGCCAAAATATTGTTGAATCATTACAACATTTATTACATCAGTATAACGAATTGGTGAAATTATAAATATATATAAATCGAATGGCATCCGATATTCCTAAAATAGTTATAAAAGTTGGTCAAACCACCAGTGTGTACGCATTCACAACGATTTAATTCACTAACAATAAATGGTATTGCTATTGTAATTGTTGACAATCAGTTCGAGTCAAGTGATATAGTTTTACAGGTAGGAAATGTCCAGTTGAAACTATCACCTTAAATATATTCCATATCAGTGTTGCAAATTAGTGAGAAGCAAAAATAGCTAGATTAAGGAAAAATTAGCAGAAAATAGCTAAATTAACAAAAATAGCCAGAAAAAAGTAAGTAAAGTCTAAAGTCGGGCGGGGCCGACTATATTATACCCTTCACCATTATGTAGACCAACATTTGTGTTACCATACCAACTCCTTCAAATTTGTTGGGAGTTATTATCAAAATTTATATTCTTATATACAAATATTTATATCTGAAACGATTTGGAGACAATTTTTTGTACTTCTACAAAATCGCTAGAATTAAAAATTAAATCGGCTAACACCCTGGGATGAAACATACACTCAGAGAAGAATGAACCCCGTCACGAGTTAAAATGAACTTACCTGTGAGAAAATGTAACTTCGTATGTCGCCAAAGAAATTGGTAACTACAGCAAGTTCATAAAGTTATTTCAATTTAAGAAAGAAATTGAACTAACAGCTAGTTCAAAAGTATTTTACTACAATACCTGGTTGGAATTCATGAGTACATTTACATCAAAGGTAAGTTAAAAAAAACAGTCAACGAATACATGTAACAGCAATATAGTTCAAATTTTATTTGTTGGAACAAACTAAAGTACCAACTGTTATACTTTCGAACTTGTAATACGTATGAGTGGTAGGAAGGTAGAGTAAAGCAAAGATAATAAAAGAGGAAGATGGGAGATTGGCTATTGAGCACATCAAACCATTTACCACATTAGTTTAATACTCGAACCAAACGCGTATACGACAAGTATTGACATAGCATTAAAATGCAAAAAAAAAGAAATTAGGAGCACGAAATAAATTTCCATAAAGGAAAATTTTTTAAAATTTAACATTGTTTCATTAAGAAAATTTCATTTTTCATTTAAAAAATTAGAACGAAAAACAACTAAAGGATTACAAACATGTATTAAACTAAACTGGTAAATGCAACATTTGGTATGACGCAAGCCAATCTCCCATCTTCCTCAAATCTATAATCTTTGGAGTAAAGAACACACGACGTTAAGTTGATTAGGTCTTTATCAAAAATAAGTTTATATTTTCATGTTGTTAATACTATTTTTAATGGAGTTAGTACACTTGGTACACAAATCTGAGTACATATGTCTTATGTAGGAGTAAAAAGTTTTTACTACTTGAATTACAATGCAATCTCTGTAGGTACTATCATTACTGAGATCAAGTAAATAAATAGTACGTTTTAATATTTTTTGCTTGTGAGAAAGAATAATTGAAATAACTTGAACTCACATAAAGTGTCTAATTTCTAATATGGAGGTAAACATGTAATTACATGGAATAGTATTTACTCGTGAATGAGTTAATATATCATGGTACGGAGTTTACAAATTCAATAAGAACATATTTGATAAAAGTCCAATTGTACTCTCAGAAATACTTTTGGTAATAGCAATAGGTAGAACATTTGCTCATATTAAGTTCAAATATAGAAATCGATGTACTACCGTATAGTAAATTTTTCTACCACCCAGCCTGTTTGTAATAAATATGCATTTTTGTCTCTTCATAGAGTTAAATTAAATCTTTATTTTTATAAGGTTCCTTTATAGAATTGTAGACAAACATTAATGTGATTATGCTTTAAATTTCTATTTATTTTAAGAATTCTATGCTTTTTCATTTTTAAGGAAGTTATGTAAAACTTAAATTAAATTAAAATTTTATTTAAAAAAACAATTGTTAAATTATGAAATCTTATTATATTTTTAGTTTCTTATAATTGGAATATATACAAAAGTCTTAACTTTTTTATTTTATGTACATAAATTTTAATAATTTTTAAATATTAAATATCAAATCATGCATTTTATTATCAGCTCTTCAAGTCGCTGGCCGTCAGATGAGAAGATATTTTTGTAACATATCTGAAAGTAAAAACCAAACAGTAGACCATTTCTCGTTTGTGGATATCCTGTGAGATGGAAAAATATATGTTTAATTTAAGCTGGAAAACTAACAAACAATTTGTATTTTTTGAGAAATGAAAAATGTTTAGGAAACATTAAAAAATTAATGAACATTTTCACGTTTTATAAATTTTAATATATATTATAATAATTTGAACAAAATAAAAAAGAAAAATAATATTGAATATATACTAGATTAGAAAGTAAAATCAAATTTTATAGTCTAGAATTAACCACAAGTTCACATTAAAGATTAAAACATAGCGAAATTGTAAGTGAATATAAATAAAGAATAAAGATAACGGTCAAATAATGGGACATACAATTTCATAAAAACATATAAATGTTTTGTATTAATAATATAACGATTTCTATACAAAATAAATGAAGATAAATTATTTTGTCACTTGAAACTATTTTGTCATTCAGCTGTTTAATGTAACCACTAATAAAGAGGCTTTGGTCTAAGTAAGTATTTTCCATTTAAAATTGTCATGTGAATTGGAGGAGAGACTATGTCTTCTTCTTCTAAAATAATAAATTGATCAGTCTCAGGTTCAATGAAATACGATAAATAATGTCTTTCGTAATATAAAACTTTAATTTGTTTACAAAGCATTGAAATCTTCCCATTCAGAACAAAAATTTCAGATATTATAAAGATGCAAAATCTGGGATTATAATTATATATAACAAACCCTTTTTATACACCGTTCCATATCGTGTGAAGTTTTGATAACATTCTATAGCGTCCAATTCAGTTGTTGCTATGTGGCTTTTTATGTGATTATAAAATTGAGAATTTGGAGTATATTGGAGGACTTAGTTGAATGGTATCATATTTGAAATTTACAATGAAATCAGCAAAAGAAAAACAAAATTTTATTGCCAATGACAATTGAACATTTTTTCTAGACATTATATTTTTAGTGTATGTCTTCAACCGTCTATGCTTAGACTCAAAGCCAAATGTCCATAAAAATTTAAGCGGGCCTGATTGCTCTATTAACTGGCAATAGTGGATAAGGAAATGGTGTTTTGGCTTGAGCGTGGGCTTTTAGATTTATTATGTCTAGATTTGAAAAACTCGGCTGAAGCAGAATATCTACCAATTCTACTAAGTTCATTAGAAAATTCCAGACTTTGCTGTCGGTGTCAACTAAATCACCAACCATGACAGGAAAAAAATTTACGAAAGTGAGCATTTCACGAGCTGACATTTTTAAGTTTGATGAAAGAAGATTCTTTTCACTGTTTCGAGGGGACTTATTGACATTTTCTGTTTCTCCGTAATCAAAAAATTCATTACGAATATTTAGTAAGTCCAAATCAAAAGCATTTTCTTTTATCAAACCTAAAATAATTTGGGACATGTCATATTTTAGGACACCTTCAAAAATATCGTGAAGTAAATCCGCATAAAAATTTTCAATAACATGAAATTTTAAACTTATATACATATGTATTCGGGATATAGGACAATTTGAGTAATATTTAAAATTTTTGCTACTCAGCAGTGGCGATTTTACAAGGATATTGGTCAAATCTCGACAAGATATGTGGTCAATTGTGGGTTGTGATATATTATTTGGCCAATTCGGGTGATATTTCCACAAGTCGGAGCTTCATTTCATATTCGACCATTCTGTGAAAAGTTTGGCATTACAGTGTGTAGAATATGACTAAGATATGGGGAAATCATCACAGAACTTTGTGTAAAATGTGGGTATTTTGGCCATATTAGATTAAGATGACACACTTAAATAGCATGTTATATGTATTCTATTAAACGTACTCCTTGTGCAAAATTTGAAGCAAATCAGGGCAAAACTCTGGCTTTTGATGCCATATAAGTTCAAATCGGAGGAAATATATATATATATATATATATGGGAGCTATATTTATATCTGAACCGATTTGGCTGACATTTTGCATATCTGACGAAAGCCCCAAAATATTTGGCTGCCCCAATTTTTGAGAAAATACGTTGATAAATACGTCAATTATGACCAGATCGGTGATAAATATATATGACAGCTATATCTAAATCTGAAACGATTTTTTTCAAAATCAATAGCGATTGTCTTTGAACCAATGTGAAACTCTGTGCCAAATTTCAGGACGGTCGGACTTAAACTGTGAGCTGTACTTTGCACATAAAATTACATATACAGACAGACGGACGGACGGACAGACATACAGACGGACATCGCTAAATCGACTCAGAATTTAATTCTAAGCCGATCAGTATACTAAACGATGGGTCTCAGACTTCTCTTTCTTGGCGTTACATACAAATGCACAGTGGTGAAGGGTATAATGATGAAATAGAAAATACTGCAAGAGTTAATGCGAAACCTCCTCCAATATATTTACGGGAGCATACATCAAACACACTAGTAAACAAACTATACCAACTACTTGGTAAAGAAAATGTTCATGTAGTATCATTGCGTAGGGCTAATGTCTTAGAAACAAGCTACAGACGTACGCGGAAGATCCTACAGGAAATTAATAGATCAACTAGATAAAGAACAAGTATATACAGCAGTAAGTTCGGCCGGGCCGAATCTTAAATACCCACCACCATGAATCAAAATATTAAAGTTTCCTTTGAAATTTCAGGGCGGTTTTATGACGGACCAGTTCAACCAGTACACTTCCTGAAGATAAATTTAAAGATTTTACCTATGAAGACTATATCAGATTCTGGATTTATAAAAACCATGTTTGTTTAAGTTTTAGAGGAATCATTAACATCTCTTGTAAGTGTGCAAGAAAATTATAAAATACCGTCTTGATTTAAAATCTTAAATCTGTAGATTTTCACCTGAGAAGTAAAATCTGGAAATTTTACATTGAGTTTCAGGCAATTTACGCCTTCACAAGTGAAATCGGTCTATATGGAGGCCTTACCAAATGGACCGATAAAAACTTAATCCGATACACGTTTTTGTATGCCTCACATACCAGAATATTTACAATTTCAGGCAAATCCGATAAAAACTACGGCTTCTAGAAACCCAAGAAGTTAAATCGGGTCTATATGGGGCTATACCAAAACAAGAGCCCATACTCACCATTTTTGGCACACCTCTTTATGGTTCAAAAATACCTCTAGATTTCTAATTTCAGGCAAATTGGATAAAAACTACGGATTCTAGAAGCCCAAGAAGTTAAATCGGGAGATCGGTCTATATGGGGGCTATACTCACCGATACTCACCATTTTTGGCGCACCTCTTTACGGTCCGAAAATAGCTCTAGATTTCCAATTTCAGGCAAATTGGATAAAAGCTACGGTTTCTATAAGCCCAAGTCCCTACATCGGGAGGTCGGTTTATATGGGGACTATATCAATCTGCAATCCATCCGAACCTACTCAACTAGTATAGAAAATATAAACCTCAATGAAAATATCGATATCCAACAGCGCCAAGCACTTCATATGCCGAAATAACAAAGCCTAATGACAAACCACAAGTTAAATCGTCCCTTGAAATCTCAATCGAAAATCTTGTTCAAAGTATGACTTTATTCATGGCTAATATGCAAAATATGTTACAAGAAATGATGAGCAATCAAACTATTCTAATTGAAGCTACTGTAAATCAAAAATAAGATTATTCTCCTAAACCAAACAATAGATATCCTATTAGTTTCTCACTTTACTACAAGAAACTGTTTCAGAATAACTGGATATTGTACTTATGACACTAAACACCCAAGCGGTAGATCCTGTGGCGGCTCAGCAATTATTATACGAAATTCCATTAAACACTGTCCCCTCCTTGAATATAATACCGGCCACTTACAAGCAACTTCAATCAGTAACACTGCAAAACCGTAATATCTGCTATATATTGTCCACCGAGGCACAATATTTATGAACATCAATTCATTGATCTTTTTTCGACATTGGGCTCAAAATTTTTAGCAGCTGGTGATTACAATGCTAAACACACATTCTGGGGATCACGTCTGACAACACCTAGAGGTAGACAATTATACAGAGCGGTTACATCATCCAAACTTGTGGTTGTAAAGCAAATAAAACGAGAAAATATGAAGATACAGCCATCTTTTGACCTTTCTTCGGACCATTATCCATCAATTCTTACCCTACTTGATTCTGGTGTTAAAAATTACTTTTCATCAGTTTATAATTTTGAAACAGACTGGTATATATATATATATATATATAAAATATCGCAGTACCCACCTGGTGGTTGAAATCTCACTACAATCGGAAGAAAACATTGAAACAGCGGTCTCTCGATTTACGGATATCTTAAATAATGCCATAACGGTATCCACCACTAAGGTCGTTACAATATAAAACTGCTCGTCTACACAACCACAAAGAATTGACGTCCTTATACAGGAGAAGAGTCTCAGGAGAGAATGGCAATTACACAGCTCGCCTTCACTGAGAAGGAAACTGCGGAAGTGTTAAAAGAAATTGTTTGCCGCCCTAAAATCTAATAAAGAACGTGCCCTCAAGGACTACTTGCGTAATTTGGATCCCTCACAAACAACTGTCTTCAATCTCTGGAAAGCTACCAGACATATGCGAAGACCCATCGCTTCCGAATCACAAGTGCGTTTAGAAATAGGTAGCATAACTGGGCAAAAGCACAGAAGAAAAAGTTAACGCGTTTGCGAATTACCTGTAAACAGTCTACACACCAAATATTACTCTACAAAATTCTCTCCCACCACATACTCAAACAACAGATTTCGCATATTCTATACAAAGCCTAGTTAGTAACAGAGAACGGCTGCGATCTACCGCAGCCGACCAGTGTATTTAGTGTATTTATTTCATATAACACCAATATTTGCAATCTTAAAACACCAATTGGTAAAAAAAAATTCAACCACCAATATGCAATGCAACCGACAACTGTCGGTGTTTCTTAGTATGAGTGTTGGTCTCTCGAAAACACCGTAGTACAACACCCTGTAGCCACGGGAGTTAGTTTCAAACCTGTAGAATAACTAAATCTCATGTAAGCAGGGCTGGTTCCACATTTGACTACTTTCCATTAAAAAAAAACTGGTGAATTTAACATGGGCTTGTCATTGGAGGGAGTCAGTCACCTCCAATTAGCATTACGTATAACTAGCTCCCTAACTAGTTCTAAAGAACCCCCTACTGATAAGTAATCCACAACCAGATACAGAGCTACTTCCTAACCACTAACTACTATAGTATAGTGGTGAAACCAGTTTTAGTACCAGTTTTTTTTACAAAATTGTTTGTTATTCATACGAAAACCATTTAATTTAATTTTTCAATGTTATTTTTTATTTAAAAATGTGTAAGAAATAAAAGATAACATAAATGGAATTCTGTACAATTTTAGAAGTAAAAAAAAAAAAATATACAATAAATAAAGGAAAACATAAGTGGAATTCAGTACGGTTATAAAATAACACTATTTTTCTTAAAATATTACTAACTAAAATAGTACAAAATAATATATAGAAAATAAAAGAAAACATAAATGACATTCTGTATTTATGGAATTTAGTATTATTTCCTAAAACATGTTTACAAAAAGAGTAAAACAAAAATTCTAATTATTAGATTTTGAATTTGCCACGCATTTATTTTTGAAATATCGTTTTTTCTGTAATTGTATTGCCTTTCTTAATTGGGACTCCGACGACTCCACTGGGTCTGATGGAATTGACTCTGTAATGAAAAAATATAAAAATTGATAAAATAGTAAATATGAACATTAACTTTATATAAGTACCTAATAAAGAGTTGTAAAAGTTTTTTAAACTTTTAATTCACTCTTTTCCATGGATGCCTCCAATGTTGTACTTCAAAATCACATCATCGCTTAGTATTCCTTTTAAACTTTTCTTTATTCCAGAGGGACTTATTATGGAAGTCATGGCTTCAACCTATATAATTATAATTTTTTTATTAAAATTATAGTTTTTAGAAAAATACTTTTTAAAACGTTATTTAATGTTCAATTCAATTACAAAATTAATTGATCCAATAATTTTTAGTTTAAAATGTTGTAATCGCGAAAAAAATAAAAATGAGATAGATAAATTAATTTTTTTCTGTATATACTTACATAAGCATCCTTGTTGCTAGAATTGATTTTGTCGTTAAGATCTTTAAGATCTTCTACCGATTTTATTGGGAAAATATCTTTAAGTGATTGTGCTTTGGTTTTTTGTCCTATGAGAACTGAAAGCATCGCATTTTGTTCCGCCATTGTTTCCACAATTAATTTCAGCTCTCCTAAATAGTGTTGGGAAAATTACATACGCAATTGATTGCAATCACACAAATTGGTTACCCATACCTCAGCAGTTTGGTATTCTCTTATTTGGTACTCTCTCAATTCTCTTGAGCTAATGCCAACTGCTGGTAATTGTTGTTGTTGAGTGCAATCACACTTAAGTGCCACACTCGTTTTTTGTTTACCGAGCGTTGTTACGATTTGTCATCGATGTACGATGACAAATGGTGTGATTCCAGACCACCAGTTCGGTTTCAGAGAAAGCCACAACACAATAGAGCGAATACACCGTATAACTAATGAAATCAGAAAAGCCAACGAGAAAAAACAATACTGATCAGTTTTATTTATAGACATCTCTCAAGCTTTTGATAAAAGTATGGCACGATGGACGCAGCTATAAGATTTGTAGACTATTACCAGACAACACCCATAGATTGTTATCGAGTTATCCATCAAATCGGACCTTCCCAGTAAAGGCAAAGGACACTATCTCGTGTACCAAAAGCACACACGCGGGAGTACCACAAGGTAGTATACTGGGACCTCTCCTATATATCATATGTATAGGAGACATGCCAACTACATCATTAACTATGACATCCACATTCGCAGATGACACTGAATTTATTAGCACTCATCGTGACCCAATAATTGCATCAGATCAGTTGCAAATGCATGTCCATGCCACTGTGGTGCAATGCTTAGCATGTCCGCCTTGCACACGGATGAAAAAGACTGTTTTTCATATGTTTGGCTATAAACATTATATGTTTGGAACACAAATTTTTAAACACAATATTTTTGAGTGCAAGCATATAATGTTCATAAACTAGCATAACATGTTTGGGACAAATATGTTAATATGTTAGAACATATTATGTTTGGGACATAAAATGTTTGTAAATATAATATGCTTGGATGCAAACATATATTAATTTAGAAATAGCCTAAAAACATATATGTGTTTAGTAGCTTGGAGCGCTATTTAACAGGGAGCGATATTGAATTAAGTTGCTGGTTGTTGCTTGTTATTACAAAATTAACATTTCATTTTTCCTTGGGCAATTGATCAGCTACTTCTTTGATCCTTACAAACTGTGTGGTCCGCTGTTCGAATCCCCGTCCGGCAAAAGGTAAAATTAAAATTAAAAAATCATACAATTGAATAATTTCTTCTACAATGTTTGTATTACAGAAGAAGGTGCTAAGAACTAAAAAATCTCGTCGAAGTGAGAAAGATGTGGGGGAATATACAAACAAAACAAAATTTTGAGCAGAAACAAAATTTTGAGCATTCAGGTCGAAAACCTATGTTTTTAGCACCTACACTCAAAAAAAAGTGAACTCTCTATTTCACTAAAGCTTTATTTTAGTTCATGGAATTATTATGTTTGGAGAAAGTTTCTTTTACTATAATAATATTTTTTGTTTACGTTAGTTAAATTAACTAAAACCGAGGACTAAACTCAAATGAAGCATAATGATTAACTAAATTCGTACCTTCCACAAAATAGTTCAGAATTTCTTTAAATTTGTAAATTTTACCAAAAATACGTCCATCATGAACTTCGTATATCACTAAAGACATTCTTGCAATTTTGAACACCAAGTTTTTCCTTCAAACTACAAAATTTTCTTTAACAAGTGAAAAAACTTAGTTATGTCTAATAAATTTTCTTCAATTTGTCGAAAAATATTTACTTATTTTGATAACATCGGCGTGATGCCAACGTTTGTAATACTGTTTAGTTAAAATTTTCTACAAATATACAAAATTTTTTAAAATTAACCGAAACATTTCTTCCTGGTGGGTTCACTGTTTTTTCAGTGTATATTACCTGTTTATTTTCATAATTCATTATGATTGTAAATATATAAATAAATAAATAAAATTTTGAGCACAATATTGTTTGGGAGAATTTTTTTTAAGCATATAATATTTTTGGGTGCAAAATGCTTCCAAACATATTATATGGTCACATAATAAATAACATATTGTTTTTTGGAATACAACATTATTGAATTTGGATGCAAAAATACAAAATGTTTGGAACTTAGACTACCCAAACATATATTGTTTAGACCAATATGCTTTCAAACATATTATATATTAGAAGAGATCAAACATATAAATGTTTGGGCAATACCCAAAAATATATATGCTTGAAGCAAAATATGTTTGGGAGTATATGTTACAGAAGCGATTTTTTGTGAGCGTGCATACACAGGGTCGTGGTTCAAACGCAGTTTCGACCAAACAAAAAGTGAATTATCCCACCTCAGTAATGCTGGTGACATTTCTGAGGGTTTCAAAGCTTCCCCAGCAACAAAATTTGGAAGTTCTTCCAAAGGCATAACTTTAAAAGCACTTCCAGAGGATGCAATCCCAATGATGTTCTTTATATTAACTAACTAGGAAGTTCTTTTAATTCAATTTTTTATATCTTGGTTTTTTCATACTTTTAATGGGTAATTTTAACTTTTTTGTTTCAAGTAGGTTAAAAATAGAGTAAGAATTCATAAAATGGTACAAATCATTTAAATTTTGTCGAAATCTGAAAAAATTGTGAATTTTTGAAAATATTTGAGGTCAAACGTTTCCGACAAGCGTTAGAATCGATTAAAAATTACAAAAAATTATAAAAATTATTTATATGTCAAAATATCACAGAATTTTTTAATTTACATCCAAAACATTGAATTCGGATCACTCCTAAAGAAGTGATGCAAATTCAGTGCAACGGCTGTTGAAATGGAGGACTTCCATCCTATGACAAGCCCATGTTAAATTCATCGCTTTTGCGTTAATTTTGCACCACTTCCAGATCCAAAAAGAACATTTTCATTACTTTTTTGGCGACGCTTTTTTTGCTGGGTTCTCTAAGTGGTTTCACTGCAATGTGGAACGCCGTTCGGCTCGGCTATAAAAAGGAGGTCCCTTGTCATTGAGCTTAACATAGAATCGGACAGCATTTGTGATAAAAGAGAAGTTCGCCACTGTGGTATCACAATGGACTGAATAGTCTAAGTGAGCCTGAAATATCGGATTGCCACTATACCTAACCTAACCTAACCTAACCAGCTACAATGGCTTATTGGTCACCATTCAACTCTACCACTTGAACACAAAGTCGTAATATATAAAACCACAATTACACCGATATGGAGCTACGGTATTCAGCTCTGGAGAACAGCATGTGCCACTAATATCAACAAACTACAGAGGAGATAATCCAATGTCTTACGAAAAAATGTCTGTGCCCCTTGGTACATCAGAAATGTAAATATCCACAAAGACTTAAATGTCAAACCCGTTGCGGAAGAAATTAATTATCACTGCACTCAGAGAAGGAATAAGATCACCTCAAACATATTCCAAGAGCAAAATGTTATTTTTGGATGGTGACCATGTAACATTTTTGTCGCAACCATGTTATTTTCTCGAAAATTATGTATCTGTTTTCGCAAACCATTTTATGTTTGGCGAGAACACAACATTTTTGCGATAAACATGTTACGTGGTCACCATCCAAAAATAACATTTTGCTCTTGAAACATAGTTGAGGTGATCATATTCCTTCTCTGCGTGTGCCTACGCTATATCAATAAACTAAATACCCATCCAAATGCCTTTGAAGAACAACCACATTGACCTGATATGAAGTACTGCTCACATACACGTATAATTGCATGTGTTTGGGAATGGAAAAATGAAATTTTTCCTTTCTAAATAAGAACACCGGGATAAATTAGTTTTTAAATTTAAATAAGTTTTTTTACAATAATTGCAAAACGTAGTTTAATATTTTAATGTATAATTAGTTTAATTCATTATTTATTATAATTAATATTAAGTAAATGGTGTAAAGGGTGTATGTTTGGTTTGAGGAGTCGATGGGTCTCGTACGGTTGGTATGGGGTCTGCTGGCGGAAACGATGACAATTTCTGATGGGGTGGTCATCTTGGCAAAGCCCACGCGCAAATTGCCAATTAGAAGGGCGTTAGCATGAGTCGTTGGTATGGTGATTGTGACGGGCCGGTCTGTTGGGTCCAGGTTGGAATGGGTCTCTGTTTGGAAGTACTCCTGACATATCTGCAACGAAAGTTATATGAGTACCGTGTTTTTCATGAATTTACGTTATGCTAGTCAGTCCGAAAATAACTTTACGATTTTCGCAATAGGTCGACTAAGCAACCCAGTCGAAGTTTTAACATCTACCACCCAGATATTTTTATCAATCCCTTAATAAGTTTTGACAATCCTTCCAAGCTTTCACTCATTTGGAGCTAAACGATCGTCCTTTACAATCACTAAATCATTTACGACCAGATTTTGTTGCGGGTATTTATTATAAACATTATTTATACAAGTATTCTGATTTCCACCTTTGCAAAAATTTAGAAAAATAATCTTCAATCGTTTCCACCTGTTTGATATTGTTATGCCATCCTCAGAAATATCGGGTTTTGCAGGGGCTAGTAGTGACCAGGGGTCAAAGTCTCTAAACTAGAAGGGTCATCGATGGCAGGATTAATGGGTCTTTAATTAAGACAAGCCTCTATGCGAGCTAAAATAGTGGATAATACTTCAAAGGTGAAATTCGTTTTTGGCATAGTTTTTCGAAGGTGAGTCTTGAATGATTTAACTCCGGCCTCCCACAAACCACCATGTGAGGAGCGCCTGGAGGAATAATAAAGTTCCATTCAAAGTTTTGATGTACGTGTCGTTGCACTGTAGTATCTTTTTAATTGATTTCATAAATGCGATACTATCCTTTTTTATAAGTTCGGCGGCGCCTACAAAATGTTTACCATTATCCGAGAATATTTTCTCCGGACACCCCCGTCTTCCAATAAAACGATCTAGGTTAGGTTAGGTGGCAGCCCGATGTATCAGACTCACTTAAACTATTCAGTCCATTGTGATACCACATTGGTGAACTTCTCTCTTATCTCTGAGTGCTGTCCGATTCCATGTTAAGCTCAATGACAAGGGACCTCCTTTTTATAGCCGAGTCCGAACGGTGTTCCACATTGCAGTGAAGCCACTTAGAGAAGCTTTGAAACCCTCAGAAATGTCACCAGCATTACAAAACGATCTAAAGCAGCTATGAAGGATTGGGTCGACAAATAACTAGTAGCTTCTAAGTGTATTACTCGAGTCGCAAAACAAACAAATATACAGACATATCCTTTGGTAATTAAACAGGCGCGAGCTGTTATCCTTTTTATGTCAAGCGGTCCCGCAAAGTCTACTCTGTATTTCGAAAGGGTCTAGATAACATGGTGCGCTCTGGAGGAAGAGCTGCCATAATTTGTGTCTGGGTCTTATGCAGAGTTCGACAGTTATGGATAACTTTTTTAACTATTTGCTTTAAACGAAATATCCAAAATTCGGAACAAATTAAGCGAACGATTAATTGATTGCCGCCGTGCATTGTTACTTTATGAGCAAATTCGGCAAATAAAAGTGCAAACCAAGAATCATAAGGAATTAAAATTGGATGACGTTCATTATATGTAAGAGCAGGTGACTGAACTAACAGACCGTTTGATCTAAGCAAACCTTTCGCATCAATGAAGGGGTTAAAAGGTAAGAGTTGGCTATTCGTTGAGAGTTTTCTTTTGGGTGACCACTCTTCTGCAAAATAATATTTCTGTGTAAAAATTATAAAACGAGGTTTTATATCCAGAAGTTCCGTATCAGTAATTTCTTCTGACGAAATTCGAGGTCGATTTGTTCCCGTATTGCGCCAAAAATGCATGACATATGATAAAACAGGATACGCACGCGGCAACGATGAAAAACGTGTCAATGGGTTCTCAAATGCGGATGTCGTAAAAACTTTCACTTGATTAGCTTTAAGGTTTGTATCAGAATTAAGTTGACATTTAGGCCAATGATCTCTTGACAATTTTAGTCACGATGGACCAGTCCACCACAAATTATGTGTATACAAATCCTCTGGAGAGCATCCACGGCTGGCTACATCTGCTGGATTAGATTCGGAGTCCACATGACTCCAGTTTTCTAGAATTTCGGAAGCCCTGTTTCCTACAAACGCGCTCCAAGAACACGGCGGTGTATGCAGCCAGGTCAAAACTATTATATAGTCGGTCCAGAAATGGGTCGAAAAATCAGAAATTTGCAGATTTGGAATAATAGTGTTAGCTAATTTTGACAACATAACTCTAATCTAGAGGAATTTTCTTGGGTCTTGGCTGCTAACAGAAAAGTATCTACTCGGTCTCCATCTTCGACTCGAACGTAAATTGTCGCTGCGTATGCGCTTTCTGAAGCGTCACAAAACCCATGAACTTCAATGGTACTTGATGGTGAACAATGAATCCATTTTGATACGGATATTTTTCGCAAAGTTTTTCCAATTCATATTGGTAACAGGTTTCAAAGTGTCGTCCCACACAATTTTATCTAACCAGTCTTGTTTTTTTTTTATTAAGTCTATGGATTAAATAATCCTTACAGACTAATTCTATAAATACATATTTACAAATAACATTATGCATTTAAAAATAGTATTACTTTACGCTTAAGTGTGGTATGATTTTCAGATAGGTCCAGTAAGAAGAAATACTTATTGAATTGGGAGAACAGACGAAGTATTGGGTTATTATTCTCATAACTTGACCAAGGGATTTTGAGCAGCTGGTAGTTCCGTGACGGCCTCAGAAGAACATTCACAAGGTTAGGTTAGGTTATGTGGCAGCCCGATGTATCAGGCTCACTTAGACTATTCAGTCCATTGTGATACCTCTTATCACTCAGTGCTGCCCGATTCCATGTTAAGCTCAATGACAAGCGATCTCCTTTTTATAGCCGAGTCCGAACGGCGTTCCACAATCCAGTGAAACCACTTAGAGAAGCTTTGAAACCCTCAGAAATGTCACCAGCATTACTGAGGTGGGATAATCCACCGCTGAAAAACTTTTTGGTGTTCGGTCGTAGCAGGAATCGAACCCACGACCTTTTGTATGCAAGGTGGGCATGCTAACCATTGCACCACGGTGGCTCCACAAGGATCCGATTCAGAATGTAGACACAATCCGTTCGTCCGTGAATAACATTAGACAAGAAACTAATATTTAGCATTGTACGGCGACTCTTTATAGTTGGGAGTTTGATTATATTCAGCCTGTATTCATAACTAGGAAGGTTACTAGAATTCCACCCATATCTGCGAAGACAGAATTTGTTTCTGAACCGATTCTATTGAATTGGAGTGTATCGCATAAACAGGATCCCAAATAACAGATGCATATTCAAGTATACAGCGCACAAACGAAATATATAAAAGTTTTGTTACAACCGGATCAGAGAACTCCTTGCTCCACCTTTTGATGAAACCAAAAGTTTCATATGCTTTGTTAATGGTTAATGAGATATGTCGTCGAAAATCCAATCGTGGGTCCAATGTGACTCCAAGGTCTAGTATAGAATTGACAGATTCATGTTCACGATCGTTCAAGGCATTGCATGAGTGCAACAGTTTTATTCTAAACAAGTATATACAGCACTAAGTTCGGCCGGGCCGAATCTCAAATACCCACCACCATTAGCCAAATATTAGGGTTTCCTTTGAAATTTCGGGAGGGCTTGAGAACTTGAAGAAGATAAATTTAAAGATTTCACCTATGAGGACTATATCAGATTCTGGATTTATAAGAACCCCTTTTGTTTGAGTTTTAGAGGAATCATTAACATCTCTTGAAAGTGTGCAAAAAAATTATAAAATAACGTCTTGATTTCAAATTTTAAATCTGTAGAAGTAAAATCTGGAAATTTTACATTGATTTTCAAGCAATTTTCATAATCAGTGCGCCTTCTACACCCTCAAGAAGTGAAGTCGGTCTATATGGAGGCATTACCAAATGGTCCGATAAAAACTTAATCCGATACACGTTTTGGTGAGCCTAAAATACCAGAATATGTACAATTTCAGGCAAATCAGATAAAAACTACGGTTTCTAGAAACCCAAGGAGTTAAATCGGGAGATCGTTCTTATAAGGGCTATACTAAAATATGGACCGATACTCACCGTTTTCGGCACACCTCTTTATGACCCCCAAAATATCTCTTGATTTCCAATTTCAGGCAAATAGGATACAAACTTCGGATTCTAGAAGCCCAAGAAGTAAAATCGGGAAATCGGTCTATATGGGGGCTATACAAAATATGGACCGATACTCACCATTTTCGGCACACCTCTTTATTGTTCTAAAATACCTCTAGATTTCTAAGACCCCAAATCGGGAGGTCGTTTTATATGGGGACCATACCAAAACATGGACCGATACTCATAATTTTTGCACACGTATTTGTGGTCCTACAATACCTCTAGATTTCCAATTTCAGATAAATTGAATAAAAACTGCGGTTTCTATAAGCCCAAGAAGTAAGATCGGTCTATATGAGGGCTATAACAAAATATGGACCGATACTCACAATTTTTGGCACACGTATTTGTGGTCCTACAATACCTCTAGATTTCAAATTTCACAAATTGGATAAAAACTACGATTTCTATAAGCCCAAGACCCCAAATCGGGAGGTCGGTTTATATGGGGACTATATCAAAACCAGGACCGATATAGCCCATCTTCGAACTTGACCTGCCTGCAGACAAAAGACGAGTTTGTGCACAATTTCAGCACGATTGCTTCATTATTGAAGACTGTATCGTGATTACAACAGACAGACAGACGGACATCGCTATATCGTCTTAGAATTTCTCCCTGATCAAGAATATATATACTTTATATAGTCGGAAATCGATATTTCGATGTGTTACAAACGGAATGACAAACTTATTATACCGCCGTCACCATTCTATGGTGGTGGGTATAAAAATGGCATATGTTTACATTTCGATATGTTCAGCTCCATCAGATTCACCTTGAACCACTGAAATAATGTGTCTAGATCTTCTTGTAAAATAGTTTGACCAGTATGATCGTTAAAAGAATGAAAAATTTTAACATCATATGCGTACATTAAAACGTTGCACCGAAATATTGATTCTGGTAAATCATTTATAATCAGGTTGAAAAGAATCGGTCCAATGTGGCTTCCCTGCGTTATTCCTGAATATACAGCAATGTCTCTAGAAAGCGTATCACGAAATTTAACTTTCTGTGTTCTACCAGTAAAGTAAGAGCGAAGCCATTTTAAAAACATATCACTGAAACCCATGGTAAAAACTTATGATTCACCTAATCAAATGCTTTACTAAAGTCAGTATAAACAAGTATATTCGGCCGTAAGTTCGGCCAGGCCGAAGCTTATGTACCCTCCATCATGGATTGCGTAGAAACTTCTTCTAAACACTGCCATCCAGAATCGAATTACTTAACTTGAGGTAACGCTTTCCGATGGCAAGGTATCTTAAAACCTCCTAACACCATCTTCTAAATTGTATGTAAGTCCATACGTGGTATATATTAACTCAAAAAAGATCGATCCAATACGTATATAATTCAGTTTGACAAAGTAGACATAAAATTTTGACAAAATTTTCTACCGAAATAAAGTTCTAACAAAATTTTCTATAGAAATAAAATTTTCACAAAATTTTCTATAGAAATAAAAATTTTGACAAAATTTGCTATAGAAAGAAAATTTTGACAAAAATTTCTACGGAAATAAATTTTTAACAAAATTTTCTATAGAAATAAACTTTTGACAAAATTTTCTATACACGGATGAAAAAGACTGTTTTTCATATGTTTGGCTATAAACATTATATGTTTGGAACACAAATTTTTAAACACAATATTTTTGAGTGCAAGCATACAATGTTCATAAACTAGCATAACATGTTTGGGACATATATGTTAATATGTTAGAACATATTATGTTTGGGACATAAAATGTTTGTAAATATAATATGCTTGGATGCAAACATATATTAATTTAGAAATAGCCTATACACATATATGTGTTTAGTAGCTTGGAGCGCTATTTAACAGTGAGCGATATTGAATTAAGTTGCTGGTTGTTGCTTGTTATTACAAAATTAACATTTTATTTTTCCTTGGGCAATTGATCAGCTACTTCTTTGATCCTTACAAACTGTGTGGTCCGCTGTTCGAATCCCCGTCCGGCAAAAGGTAAAATTAAAATAAAAAAAATCATAAAATTGAATAGTTTCTTCAACAATGTTTGTATTACAGAAAAAGGTGCTAAGAACTAAAAAATCTTGTGGAAGTGAGAAAGATGTGGGGGAATATACAATTAGGCAGAAACAAAATTTTGAGCATTCAGGTCGAAAACCTAAAATACAAAATGTTTGGAACTTAGACTACCCAAACATATATTGTTTAGACCAATATGCTTTCAAACATATTATATATTGGAAGAGATCAAACATATAAATGTTTGGGCAATACCCAAAAATGTATATGCTTGAAGCAAAATATGTTTGGGAGTATATGTTACAGAAGCGATTTTTTGTGAGGGTGTAGAAATAAAATTTTAGTAGATTATTTTTGGCTCTAGTGGCAACCATGATTATGAACCGATATGGACCAATTTTTGTGTGATTGGACCAATTTCCGGAGGTCAAATCTGGAGAACGTTTTATATGGGGGCTATATATAATTATGGACCGATATAGACCAATTCTGGCACGGTTGTTAAAGATCATGTACTAACACCATGTTCCAAATTACAACCGTATTGGATGAAATTTGCTTCTCTTGGAGACTTCGCAAGCCAAATCTGGGGAACGGTTTATATGGGGGCTATACATAATTATGAACCGATGTGGACCAATTTTTGCATGGTTGTTACAGACCATATACCAATATCATGTACCAAATTTCAGGCGGATCGGATGAAATTTGCTTCTCTGTGAGGCTCCGCAACCCAAATCTGGGGATCGGTTTATATGGGCGCTATATATATAATTGTGGACCAATTTTTGCACGGTTGTTAGAGACCATATACCAATACCATGTACCAAATTTCAGCCGGATCGGATGCAATTTGCTTCTCTTTGAGGCTTCGCAACCAAATCTGGAGATCGGTTTATATGGGGTCTATATATAATTATGGACCGATGTGGACCAATTTTTGCATGGTTGTTAGAGACCATATACCAACATCATGTACCAAATTTCAGCCGGATCAGATGAAATTTGCTTCTCTTTGAGGCTCCGCAAGCCAAATCTGGGGATCGGTTTATATGGGGGCTATATATAATTATGGACCGATGTGGAGCAATTTTTGCATGACTGTTTGAGACCATATACCAACACCATGTACCAAATTTCAGCCGGATCGAATGAAATATGCTTCTCTTAGAGGCTCCACAAGCCAAATCTGGGGATCGGTTTATATGGGGGCTATATATAATTATGGACCGATATGGACCAATTTTTGCATGGTTGTTAGAGACCATATACCAACATCATGTACCAAATTTCAGCCGGATCGGATGAAATTTTCTTCTCTTTGAGGCTCCGCAAGTCAAATCTGGGGATAGGTTTATATGGGGGCTATATATAAGTATGGACCGATGTGAACCAATTTTTGCACGGTTGTTAGATGTCATCTACCAACACCATGTACCAAATTTCAGCCGGATCGGATGAAATTTGCTTCTCTTTTAGGCTCCGCAAGCCAAATCTGGGGATCGGTTTATATGGGGGCTATATATAATTATGGACCGATGTGGACCAATTTTTGCATGGTTGTTAGAGACCATATACCGACACCATATACCAAATTTCATCCGGATCGGATGAAATATACTTCTGTTAGAAGCTCCACAAACCAAATCTGAGGGGGCTATACGTAAAAGTGGACCGATATGGCCCATTTTCAATACCATCCGACCTACATCTATAACAACTACTTGTGCCAAGTTTCAAGTCGATAGCTTGTTTCGGTAGGAAGTTAGCGTGATTTCAACAGACGGACGGACATGCTTAGATCGACTCAGAATTCCACCACGACCCAGAATATATAGACTTTATGGGGTCTTAGAGCAATATTTCGATGTGTTACAAACGGAATGACAAAGTTAATATACCCCCATCCTATGATGGAGGGTATAGGTTAGGTTAGGTTAAAGTGGCAGCCCGATTAAGATTCAGGCTCACTTAGACTATTCAGTCCATTGTGATACCACATTAACTAAAAGTACCTATTACATATGGACACTTCTAGTTTTAACTGCTGAACCTTCTTGATTATTTTTCTTTGTTGAACCAACCAGATTGTTCCAAAAAATATTAGCAGACTGCTTAAGTTAACGTTTTCCAGATCCGCCAGTAATCTGAAGCTATATGCTCCTAAAAGTTGCTTGCGCTTTACACAAAATGCAGGACACTCACACAAGAGGTGTTTAATTGATTCTTTTTCCTCCGCATCATGACAGCTCATACAATAGTCATTATACTTCGCGCCAATAGTTTTTGCAAAATCTCCTATCAGGCAGCGACCCGTTATAGCAGATATCAGGAGTGATACCTGACATCTCGAGAACATTAGCATATCTAGTGTGCGGTTTAAGTTGAAATGGGGCCATATTTGCTTGGTGTCGTTACAACCCTTGCAATTCTCCCATCGAACATTTGCCATCGTAACAGCCTTCTCACGCAGCATGAGCTTGCAGGTAGCTAGGGGCATACCAACAAATTCTAGTTCCCCTGGAATATGTAAGGTAGTCCCTAGCCTTGCCAACTCATCCGCTTCGCAGTTCCCCGGTATGTTCCTATGGCCAGGCACCCATATTAGGTGAATATTGTACTGTTCAGCCATCTCATTGAGAGATTTGCGGCAATCGATGGCCGCTTTCGAGTTGAGGAACACAGAGTCCAAGGATTTTATTGCAGGTTGACTGTCTGAGTATATATTAATGCCCACATTTTTTGGAACATTACTTCTCAGCCAATTCGCCACCTCTCTTATTGCTAATACTTCAGCCTGAAAAACACTACAGTGATTAGGTAATCTTTTCGCTATTTGAAGTTCCAGATCACTAGAATACACTCCGGAGGGTATAACAACATCAGTTTGTTTGAGTTCTTTGAATCCATCATTTATAAATGAAGTAAACTCCATTAGGTTAGTCACAGTTGATCTAGATTTTCTAAAGCCATGTTGACAGTTAGATAAAATTGGTGATACTTGAAAACATAGAATTTCAGTCACAGTCTTCTCAAAAATTTTCGGAATAGCATTCAGTTTAGCTATACCTCTATAATTACAAATATCCATCTTTCTACCAGATTTAAATAACGGTGTAATAAAGGATTGTTTCCATAATGGCGGAAAAATTCCTGAACTAAGCGATTTGTTGAATAATTCGCATAAAATAAGAGAAAGATAATCAGCACATTGTTTCGAGATACAAGCAGGAATACCATCTGGACCTGGAATATTGTCGTTTTTAAGGCTTCGCAAATTTTCAAAAACAGTATTGATATTCAGTGATTGTATATTGATAAGACAAGATTGAGGTATTGGGTAAGGATATAGGGCGTAGTTGAATAAGTTGATTCAAAAAAGTCAGCGAATAAATTAGTAATTTCAACATCATCATCTGTGACAACACCTCTAAATTTAATTGACTTAGGAAAACTTCTAACACTGCGTTTGGAGTTAATAAATCCATAAAAACTTTTAGGATTTCGCTTCAGTTCACTTTTTACATTTGATATTTATAAGATCTTTTATTCTCCAAGTTATAATCAGTTCGGGCAACACAATATTTCGCAAAATCAATAGCATTTCCAGTAATCTTAAATTTTCTATATAGTTTATTCTTTTTGTTTTTAGCCTTTGCTAATTGCTTTGAATTCCAAACTAATACAGTCTTTTAATATAGAATAAAACTCTTCAATCATTAAATCAATAGAAGATGATGAAATTACTTCATGCCAATCAGTTTCACTTAAACGTGAATTTAATTTTTGGAAGTTCGTCTTTGCAAAGCAGTAGTCTAGTTATTTTTCGGTTCCTTGCGTTATAATGGCAAAGGAATTTGAATACTTATTGTCGGATGATAACGATCCTCAGGTAATGTCAAAGGATCAGATGAAAAAGGGACAATATCTTTTTGGTTCGTAAATATCAAATCTAAAATAGTATAGAATTATTATTCAACCGTCGAACGGAACGGACGTGTTTTTTAATAGCGGATAAACTCATCGTAATAGGTACCTACTAAGAATTGAAGTGTGGTGGGATATTAAGCCACCATGCAGCGAAATTCAAAGTCATCCAATGGGTTGCTAACTTCAGGGCCCAGTGGACGGGTATCGACTGGAGTTATAAATTTGGGCAATGACCAAGAGTTAGGCCCAATTAGTCGACCTGTAGACGGGTCGACAGGTGGCGACACTTTGACAAGTCGTACTTTTTCTAAGGTAACGACATCAAAAGGAGGTAATCCCTTCCGAAAGGGATTCAAGGAACGCAGAAATGCTTTGTTTATCCTAAAGAAGTTAGGATCAGTCGACCCAAGCACGCTGTCGGCTAAACAAAACGATTCCTTAAAATGGGCTCAAGGAATTCTTGAGGCTGGAAAAAGGGAACGATCACCGGATGAGCTGCCATCCTCCAAAAGGGATCAAAGATCGTTTGCCTCAGTTGCTAAAGATAGCCTTGTGATGGCTATCATTAATAACGGAGCATTGGTATGGTTCCAAAGCAAAAATGGGGGGAAATTGAGAATGCTCTGTCTGTCGTCTACTCACAGGTGCTGGAAAAGTTTGCCGGTCCAGATCCTCGACAACAAGAGGCTGGTTGGTATCACGGATGATTTAAGCTCGTCGCATTTGAGGACCAGAGGTCTATAGAATGTTTTAAAGCTGCTCTGATAATAATTGGTGAAGTTTGGGAAGGAGCTGCTCTAGAGTTAGTCGAGAAGAAAGACATACCGGCTAGACCTACAGCACATGCGTGGATACCTGCAAACCCTTCTGACTCTGAATCTATTTTAAATAGACTGAAATGATGCAATCCAGATCTTCCAACAGCTGATTGGAAGGTTGGCCGTTTGGATGAAGTGGATGGACCAAGACGGCATGCAGTGTTTATATTGAACACCCAGTCTTTGCCACATCTAGCAAAGTCCCAGGGCCGTGTATGTTATGGCTTTCATTATATCCAAATGAAGGTATATAAAAACGATAAGCTAAAGGATTCAGAAATGGACAAGCCTCTGTCTGAATCAGAAGTAAGCGGATTCTCTTGCGAAGTCGAGGGAGATACCAAAGTTGAAGACATGGATAGACACCGTATGCGAGAGGAGGTTTCTATTGCCTCAGAACTCACCAAAGTTGAACCTATGGTTATTGCGAGAGTCACCGAGATCTCTGAAGAGGACATTCTTGATGACTCGATTGAAGCGGCTGATGTGACGGTTGTTGAAAATCTCAATGGTCCTACGGATCCTCCAGATAAATCTTCATCATTGTAAGGCTGCATGTGCTGTCTTAAAAGTTCTCCTGATGAAAGGGGAAATAGATATAGTTCTTATTCAAGAACCATATGTTTATAGAAACAAAATATGTGAATTAAGTACTCCGGGGTTCAAACTATTGCAGTATACTGGTAATGATGTAAATCGAGCCTGTATAATTGCTAAAAACTAGCTCAACTTGTTTCTGCTTCCTTCAATGTGCAATACAGACACTGTCGTTGCCAGTTTAGAATTAGCCAAATGCAAATATTGGGTATCTTCGGTCTACATGGGACATGACAGGGAGATGCCTCCATTTGCCGTTAAGACCTTAGTGGAGGAGTCACTGAAAACAAAGACGAAACTCATTATGGCATGCGATGCGAATGCACATCATAGTATATGGGGAAGTAGTGATACTAATGCAAAGGGAGAGTCGCTAATAGAGTTTATTTTGCGTACTAATCTGGTAGTTTGCAACAAGGGGGATGCCCCAACCTTTGTCACTAAAAACAGGCAAGAGGTTTTGGACATCACCTTGGCCTCGCAAGAACTGAATGAAATGATATCTGAGTGGCATGTTTTAAGTGAACACAGCTTCTCAGATCATCGCTACATCAGTTTCAAATTTGATGTTCATATCACCAAGACCATATTTTCGCCAAATGTTAGGAAAGCTGACTGGAATAGGTATAGGAAATCGTTCAATATGATGATACCGGAAATAACAGAGACAAATATGAGAAATGTGTAAGATATCGAACACGCAGTGGAGCGGATTACTAAGGCCTTCAACATCTCACTGAAAGCTGCATGCCCTAGAGGGAAGCCAAGGGGGAAAAATCGAACACCATGGTGGTCTACGGAATTAAGTAATATGAGGAAATCCTGCACGAAGCTCTTTAACAAGGCAAAGTCCACCAGAGCCCCTGAGGACTGGGACGCTTACAAGAAGAATCTGAGAAAGGCTCAGCATAACTCTTGGAATGATTACTGCAGCAGTATTGAGAATACGTCCGAGGCTTCCAGACTACGGAAGGTTCTAGCATCCACCAACTGCGTTCCAGGTTTCATTAATACATCGGAGGGCAATTGGACAACGTCCAGTGAGGAGACGCTGGAGGTACTATTGGACACACATTTTCCTGGAAATCAGACGGTTGAACCATGTACTGGCGGCGCCACAGTTGCTCTGCGGGCGTTTCCTGTCGAGAAAATTGTATCGGAAACTAGAATAAGATGGACGCTAAATAGCTTTGGACCATTCAAATCCCCCGGACCTGATGGAATTACTCCGGCGGAGTTACAAGCAGTAACTCACAAAATTATCCCCTGGTTGTCGGCGATATATAAAGGATGTATCAACTTATCATATATCCCAGGAAAGTGGAGGGAAACAAAAGTCGTTTTCATACCTAAAGCGGGAAAAACCTCTCAATCGAGGGCGAAGGATTTCCGACCAATCAGCTTATCCTCATTCCTACTTAAGACTCTGGAGAGGATGATAGATATTTATCTTAGAACTAGCATCGATTCAAGTTTGTTCTCGAAACGACATCATGCATACTCGAAGGGCAGGTCTACTGAGACCGCATTACATGAACTAGTCAGCTTTATTGAAAGCTCACTATCTGTTAAAGAATACACAATCGTGGCGTTTCTAGACATTGAACGCCCCAATAATGTCCATCCGAGCTCGATATTAAATGGACTGACAACTCTGAATGTTGATCCATGTATACTCAGGCTGTTAGACGAACTGCTAATGAAGAGACGTATTTCAGCCACACTAGGGCAAGCAAACATACAAAGGTATGTGAACAGAGGCACTCCCCAAGGAGGAGTTCTATCACCTCTTCTTTGGAATGTTGCTATAAATAACCTTCTGGTTACTCTAGAAAAAGAAAGGATAAAAGTGGTGGCATACGCAGATGATGTGGCGCTTGCAGTCAGGGGAAAATTCCCATCCACAATCAGAGATATTATTCAGAGGGCCCTCCGGATGACTGAGAAATGGGCGAAAGACAATGGTCTTGGGGTAAATCCTGCAAAGACAGAATTAGTCATGTACTGCAAAGATCGCAAAACTCCCACGGTTAGGCCTATTTCCTTAGGGGGTATTGAAATTCCCTTTGGTGAATGTGCAAAATACCTTGGCGTTATTTTGGACAGGAAGCTGAACTTTAAGCTTAATATTGAAGAAAGGGCGAGAAAATCAACTGTAGCTTTGTACTCGTGCAAAAAGGCAATAGGAATCAAGTATATACGGCCGTAAGTTCGGCCAGGCCGAAGCTTATGTACCCTCCACCATGGACTGCGTAGAAACTACTACTGAAGCCGATGGCAAGGTATCTTAAAACTTCCTAACACCGTAATAGTTAGTTTCATATATACGTGGTATATATTGAACTAAAAAAGACCGATTAAATACGTATATAATTAAGTTTAAAGTTTCTATAGAAATATAATTTCGACAACATTTTCTATAGAAGTAAAATTTTGACAAAATTTTCTATAGAAATAAAATTTGGAAAAAATTTTCTATAGAAATAAAACTTTGACAAAATTTTCTATAGAAATAAAATGTTGTCAAAATTTTCTAAAGAAATAAAATTTTGACAAAATTTTCTATAGAAACAAAATTTTGACAAAATTTTCTATAGAAATAACATTTTGACAATGTTTTCTATAAAAATAAAATTTTGGTAGATTATTTTTGGCTCGAGTGGCAACCATGATTATGAACCGATATGGACCAATTTTTGTGTGATTGGGAATCGGCTATATATAACTATAGACCGAAATGGACCAATTTTGGCATGGTTATTAGCGGCCTTATACTAACACCACGTTGCAAATTTCAACCGGATCGGATGAATTTTGCTCCTCCAAGAGGCTCCGGAGATCAAATCTGGGGAACGGTTTATATGGGGGCTATATATAATTATGGACCGATATGGACCAATTCTTGCGTGTTTGTTAGAGACCACATTCTAACATCATGTTCCAAATTTCAACCGGATCGGATGAATTTTGCTCCTCTAAGAGGCTCCATAGGTCAAATCTGGGGATTGGCTTATATGGGGGGTATATATAATTATGGGTCGATGTGGACCAATTTTTGCATGGTCATTAGAGAACATATACTAACACCATGTACCAAATTTCATCCGGATCGGATGAAATTTGCTTCTCTTAGAGGCTCCGCAAGCCAAATCAGGGGATCGGTTTATATGGAGGCTATATATAATTGTGGAGCAATGTGGACCAATTTTAGCATGGTTGTTAGAGACCATATACTAACACCATGTACCAAATTTCAGCCGGATCGGATGAATTTTGCTTCTCTTAGAGCAATCGCAAGCCAAATTTGGGGGTCCGTTTATATGGGGGCTATACGTAAAAGTGGACCGATATGGACCAATTTTTGCATGGTTGTTAGAGACCATATACTAACACCATGTACTAAATTTCAGCCGGATCGGATGAAATTTGCTTCTCTTACAGCAATCGCAAGCCACATTTGGGGGTCCGTTTATATGGGGGCTATACGTAAAATTGGACCGATATGGACCAATTTTTGCATGGCTGTTAGAGACCATATACTAGCACCACACGCAAAGAAAAAAACGTTTGGAAAACGTGTACCTAAAACGTGTTTCTTTTGTTAGAGTTTTTTTGAATTGCTTCGAAAATGTTAAACTTTTATCACCAAAAAAATTCGTTTGTTACAAAATTTTTATTTTTTCAATAAAAAAGTTATGTTTGAAACAACAACACAGTCCATTTCGTTTATATCAAACACTGTTCTTTTCTGACTTTAGGTCTTTAATAAGACACATTTTACAGTTCAAAATTTAATATAGTACAATGTAATGTTGAACATTTTTTCGGAATCTTCCGAACATATCTAGAATATATGTTAAAAAAAAACAAAAAAAATTTTTGGTCGAAGCAGGGAGCGACCATACGACCCTTGGCATGCAAGTCGGACGTAGCAACCACTGCTCCACGGTGCCAAACTAAATGTTTGTTTCTGTTAAATAAACTTTGTTTATTCGGTTCGTGGGCGCCGCAAGCTATGCTATATAAATATAACTTATATGGATATTTATCTATTGAGCATAACAGGTACATAGCTCAGTGGTTAGTGTGTTGGCTTACAAAGTGCTTGGTCCGCGGTTCGATTCTCCGTCCAGGCGAAAGGTAAACAAATTGAAAAAATTTATAAAATCGTATAATTTCTTCTACATTGTTGGTATTACAGGAAAAGGTGTTAAGAACTTAAAAACCTCGTGTATGTGAGAAAGATGTGAGGGAAAATGCAATTAGCAAGAAAACAATGTTTCTTTTAGTTTGTCTTTATGAAATTGTTTTTACATCCTGGAAAAGAATAAACGTTTATCACAAAAAATATATACTTTTCTTCCAAATACACTTCCTTACAGCGAAAAGCAAATGAGAAACGAACTTTGTTTGTCTAGAATTTCGTTTGGGAGGAAAGAATTATTTTTTGCGTGCATGTACCAAATTTCAGCCGGATCGGATGAAATTTGCTTCTCTTAGAGCAATCTCAAGGCAAATTTGGGGGTCCGTTTATAAGAGGGCCATACGTAAAAGTGGACCGATATGGCCCATTTGCAATACCATCCGACCTACATCAATAACAACTACTTGTGCCAAGTTTCAAGTCGATAGCTTGTTTCCTTCGGAAGTTAGCGTGATTTCAACAGACGGACGGACGGACATGCTGAGATCGACTCAGAATTTCACCACGACCGAGAATATATAGACTTTATGGGGTCTTAGAGCAATATTTCGATGTGTTACAAACGGAATGACAAAGTTAATATACCCCCATCCTATGGTGGAGGGTATAAAAATCCCCAAAAAAGCGAGACATCAAATAAATTATTTAAAAAAATATTCCCAAAAACAAAACAAGTAAGTAAAGTCTAAAGTCGGGCGGAGCCGACTATATTATACCCTTCACCACTATGTAGACAAACATTTGTGTTACCATCTCAACTACTTAAAATTTGCTGGGAGCTATATAAAAGATTGCATTTCCAGATACAAATATTTTTTAATGGAAACAATTTTTTGTACTTCTACAAAAACTCTAGAATTAAAATTTAAATCGGCTAACGCCCTGGGATGAAACACAATGTTGGTAAATATGGGAAATATGAAGCGATAGAAATTTTAATGAAATTGTACAAAAGAGATTTATGATTTTTCAGACGATACATATGTATTCGAGATAAAGGACAATTTGAGTAATACTTAAAATTTTTGCTACTCAGCAGTGGCGATTTTACAAGGATATTGGTTAGATCTCGCCAAGATATGTGGTCAAGTGTGGGTTGTGATATATTATTTGGTTTAGTCGGGGGACTTGGAGCCTTGTTTAAAACTCATCCGTTCTGTGGAAATTTTGGCATTGCAGTGTGTAGGATATGGCTAAGATATGGGGAAATCATCACAGAATTTTGTGTAAAGTGTGAGAACTTTGCCCATATTTGTATTCTCTGAGGAAACTATCCAGTCAATTGGAGGAAAATCCTATTGAAAATGGGTCTAAAATATGAAACAGTCTACCATATTTCCCCAACTCTGGTGTACGTATATATGGGAGCTATATACAATCTGAACCAATTTTGACTAAATTTGACATGCATAGTTAGAATAATAATTCTGATATCTATGCGAAATTTCACGTAAATGGGAGTATAACTTCGGCCCCCCTGGTCGTATGAGTGCAAATCGGACGGGAGTTATATATGGGAGCCATATCTAAATCTGAACCGATTTCAACCAAATTTGCCGCAATTACACGGATGAAAAAGACTGTTTCTCATATGTTTGGCTATAAACATTATATGTTTGGAACACAAATTTTTAAACACAATATTTTTGAGTGCAAGCATATAATGTTCATAAAATAGCATAACATGTTTGGGACATATATGTTAATATGTTAGAACATATTATGTTTGGGACATAAAATGTTTGTAAATATAATATGCTTGGATGCAAACATATTTTAATTTAGAAATAGCCTATAAACATATATGTGTTTAGTAGCTTGGAGCGCTATTTAACAGGGAGCGATATTGAATTAAGTTGGTGGTTCTTGCTTGTTATTACAAAATTAACATTTTATTTTTCCTTGGGCAATTGATCAGCTACTTCTTTGATCCTTACAAACTGTGTGGTCCGCTGTTCGAATCCCCGTCCGGCAAAAGGTAAAATTAAAATAAAAAAAAAATCATACAATTGAATAATTTCTTCTACAATGTTTGTATTACAGAAAAAGGTGCTAAGAACTAAAAAATCTCGTGGAAGTGAGAAAGATGTGGGGGAATATACAATTGGGCAGAAACAAAATTTTGAGCATTCAGGTCGAAAACCTATGTTGTTATTACCTGTTTATTTTCATAATTCATTATGATTGTAAATATATAAATAAATAAATAAAATTTTGAGAATTTTTTTTAAGCATATAATAATTTTGGGTGCAAAATGCTTCCAAACATATTATATGTTCATATAATAACATATTGTTTTTTGGAAGACAACATTATTGAATTTGGATGCAAAAATACAAAATGTTTGGAACTTAGACTACCCAAACATATATTGTTTAGACCAATATGCTTTCAAACATATTATATATTGGAAGAGATCAAACATATAAATGTTTGGGCAATACCCACAAATGTATATGCTTGAAGCAAAATATGTTTGGGAGTATATGTTACAGAAGCGATTTTTTGTGAGCGTGTACCTATACTACTAAACGTACTCCTTGTGCGAAATTTGAAGCAAATCACGGCAAAACCCTGGATCTTGAGGCCATATAAGTTCAAATCGAACGAAATATATATATGGGAGCTATATCTAAATCTGAATCGATTTTGATCATATTTGGCACATACAATAGTATCGTTAAAAGTAGCGCTTGTGCAAAATTTGAAGTAAGTCAGGGCAAAACTCTGGCCTTTGAGACCATATAAGTCCAAATCGGGCGAAAGATATATATGTGAGCTATATCTAAATTTGAACCGATTTCAATGAAATTTACCAAGCATTAGTAGAATGTCAATTCTACCCTCTCTGCAAAATTTCACGAAGATCAGTAGTAAAGGTGGGCCTCTGTGGTCATATGAGTCTAAATCGGACGAAAGATATATATGGGAGCTATATCTAAATCTGAACCGATTTGGCTGATATTTTGCAAGATTTTCGAGATTCATAAAATATTTGGATGTACGGTATTTCAAGAAAATAGGTTGATAAACACGCTAACTATGACCCCATCGGGGATAAATATATATGGCAGCTATATCTAAATCTGAACCGATTTTTTCCAAAACCAATAGCGATTGTCTCTGTCCCAAGAAACTGCCCTATGCCAAATTTGAGGACGATCGGACTTAAATTGCGAGCTGTACTTTGTGCACAAAATTACATATGCAGACAGACGGACAGACAGACAGACGGACATCGCTAAATCGACTCAGAATTTAATTCTAAGCCGATCGGTATACTAAAAGATGGGTCTATGACAATTATTTCTTGGCGTTACATACAAATGCGCAAACTTATTGTACCCTGTACCACAGTAGTGGTGAAGGGTATAAAAATTATGCTAGAACCAAATAGCAAAACGACTGTTGGCTAGTGTAATAGTACAAAGTAGTGTTCAACAATAACTTTATGCTACACTTTCGCTGGGGCAGAACGATTCGCACGTACGCATTTGTTTACTTCACGGTCGATTCAAGACTGGTTCGTTGCCTTCTTGAGTGATGCTTAGCAGCCTAAACAAAGCTTAGCGACAAAACTACAAGCATCGATCAAAGGGTAAACAAATAGAAAAACAAAAGGACACAACGATTAAAAATTATTTATGCCGCTACGCACAGTGTTTCAATACGGGGTCAAAGAAACTTTGAACAGCATGCAATTTGAAAACTGAATAATCTTTAAAAATACATGGAAACTTTAAACAGGGTGCTTTGCACTGGCAACACCCATAAATACAAATTTAAGTTAAGATTTGAAAACTTATTGTCATTTTCATTATATGAAAGATTCAATAACAAGTATATACGGCCGTATGTTCTGCCAGACCGAAGCTTATGTACCCTCCACCATAGATTGCGTAGAAACTTCTTCTAAACACTGCCATCCACAATCGAATTACTTAAGTTGCGGTAACGCTTGCCGATGGCAAGGTATCTTAAAACCTCCTAACACCGGCTTTTAAATTGTATGTATGTCCATACATGGTATATATTAAATCAAAAAAGATCGATCAAATACGTATATAATTCAGTTTGACAAAATTTTCTATAGACATAAAATTTTGACAAAATTTTCTATAGAAATAAAATTTTAACAAAATTTTCTATAGAAATAAATTTAAAAAAAATTTATAGAAATAAAATTTTCACAAAATTTTCTTTAGAAATAAAATTTTGACAAAAATTTCTACAGAAATAAAATTTTAACAAAATTTTCTATAGAAATAAAATTTGAACATAATTTTCTATAGAAATAAATTTTTAAACCAAATTTTCTATAGAAATAAAATTTAAAAAAAAATTTCTATAGAAATAAAATTTTAACAAAATTTTCTATAGAAATAAAATTTTGACTAAATTTTCTATAGAAATAAAATTTTGACAAAATTTTCTAAAGAAATAAAATTTTGAAAAAATTTTCTATTGGTAGATTATTTTTGACTCGAGTGGTAACCATGATTATGAACCGAATAAAATTTTAACAAAATTTTCTATAGAAATAAAATTTTGACAAAATTTTCAAAAGAAATAAAATTTTGAAAAAAATTTCTATACACCCGAAGAAAAGTGGACTTCTAAAATCAAGTTTCAAATTCTTATTTTTAGCCTGAATTGGCACTTAAAATTTTAAGTACGCAAATACTAAGTTATACTCATAGTAAGCACAAAGTGTGCTTGTTTATGTAATTCAAGTACTTAAAGTTTGTTTTGGGTTAAAACAAGAAAATTGTTACTTAATATGCCTCACTGACTTAGCTAATGAGAGCACAAAAAAGAGTTTTGTTCTCCTCGATGCTCTCACTTTCAACCCCCAAAAATTTTTTTGCTTGTAATAGTGGTGGCTTCCATTTCATTTGCTATCTTAAGTCGACTATGGCTTAAAATAAGAAAGGTTTAACTTGATATTTTTATCGTTACACGTTCGGAGCATCATGTGTGTTTGGTTGCATTTGATTTGCTATCCTAAGCCGAATCTGGCTTAAAATAAGAACATTTTTACTTGATACTCATTTATCAGCACATTGGAATGCAAAATAAAGTTTTGCTCTCCTTGTTACTCTTGCAGATGCTTTATCATGTATGAAACATTGTGGGTGTGTATTAGTGTAAGTTTTGATTTCGAATTTGTGTTTTTGGCGTCGCTTGCATTGTACTCGTATATGCCAAATTATTTTAGTATTATTGTGTGCTTAGACCCTAAGTGAGAGTGTAGTAGCTTTATAAATTATGAATAAAAAAAGTTGAAACAGCATACAAATATTTAAAAAAGTAAGTAAAAATTAAGTTTATTAGTTTAAAATGGCTACTTGCCAATAAATATGTATTTCGTCATATACCCACACACAAAAAAAAATTCTGGTTCAATCACGAAATTAATTGATCCAATTAATTTTTTAATTGAAATGTCTTCAATCACAGAAATGATAGTATCAATTAAAAAATTAATTGGAAGCCAATTAAAAAATTAATTTATCCAATTAAAAAATTAATTGATACTATTAATTTTTGTGATTGATTTTTGTTTCAATTAAAAAATTTGTTGAATCAATTAAATTTTTAATTGAATATTTTTTAAAACTCAATTAAAATTTTAATTGGAAAAATTTTCGTGAAATTTTTTTCTGTGCAGGTGTATTATTTGTATAAT